>NC_048218.1:21231581-21246088 GCF_002007445.2 Ailuropoda melanoleuca
GAAAAGAAAAGAAAAGAAAAGAAAAGAAAAGAAAAGAAAAGAAAAGAAAAGAAAAGAAAAGAAGGAAAGGAGATTCAATAATGTTATAGACCCCTAGTGTGCATTTCTCAGCTGCCAAAGTTATCCACTTATGGCGGTATTTCTTCTCAACTCATGTGTCATCTCTATCTCCACCCACTCCACCTCTATTTTCATTAAAGCACATTAGATACATCATAACATTTCATTCACAGAGTTAAGTATGTTATCTTTAAAAAGTAAGCCTTTTAAAAAATATAACCACAGTATCTTTAATAACCTAAAATATGTGCAAATACTTTAATATTAAGTGTCAGTGTTCAAATTCCAATCATTTCATAAATGTCATAATTTTTTTAACAGTGCTTTAAAATATATGTAAATTTCTATTATTTTTTTAAGTTTCTCTTCCTTTACAGATTTTCATTCTCTTTCTCTTTCTCTTTCTCCTCCTTCCCCCTTTTCTCTCCTTTTCATTTTGTTGACTGTTTTTGGTTTCTGTGTTATTTCCATTTTGTTTTGTTTTTAAACATTTTCTTCCTGTATCATTTTCCACACCCTGGATTTTGCGGACTGTATTGCAAAGAAGTAATAAAACCACTTTCTCTATGGTATACCCCATACATTGGTAGGTGAATCTAGATTCAGGTTGGATTTTTTTTTTAACAAGATTAAGTTTATAATATATCTGTGTCGTTGTTTTTCAACAAGAGACACATAATTTTCATCAGGCAACACATATGATCTGGTTGTCTTTTTGTGTGTGTGTGATGTTAACAGCTATTGGTGATTAATGCATAGATCCATTATTTCACTGAGGATTGCAAAAAAAAATTTTTATCCAATTGTTCATTCTTTATGTATTACCTGTAAAATGTCTACAAAAAGTTTCCCATCATTTCCTACCTGATTACCTGGTAGGTAGCAAATACAATTTTTAAGAGAAAAACCTAAACACTTCTTTCTTTCTTCTGATTTTAGGAGCTTTCAACACAGTCATTACTGAAGCTAAAAAAATAAATTTTTAAAAAACTTAATTAACTTATCGGTGTAAATACATTTGGTGGATTTATTTTTGGTAATGTCAAGCGTGTGCTACCTTTGGCCCGTGGAAGCTTTTTCTTTTAGGTTCCTGCATTTTTTTTTTTTACATGATCCTAGCATTGTTCTAGAGCTTCCTTGCTATCTGATATTTGGATGTATTATATTACCCATAGTTAGGAGACCAGGTGGCTCAGTCAGTTAAGTGTCTTCCTTCTGCTCAGGTTATGACTCCAGAGTCCTGAGATCGAGTCCCACATCGGGCTTTCTGCTCAGCTGAAAGTCTGTTTCTCCCTCTCCCTCAGCCTTCAACTCGCACCGCTTATGCTCTCTCTCTCTCTTTCTCTTTCTCTGTCAAATGAATAAGTAAAACCTTTTTAAAAAAGATATTATCCATAGATATTCGCTATAGTTAGAGTAAGACATTTCTCCTCCGTATCTTGGCTCAATTTTTGTGGAAAACCTATCTGGGCACTAGCTAGAGATGCTATTACTAGGGGATAGCCCATTGTTCCTAGGTCTTTTCAGTAGAAAGTGGTAGAAAACTTTTGTTATTATTTGCTAATTTTCAAGATAAAGTACATAACAAGTTCATGATTAATATTTCCCATTTTGGGGCACCTGGGGGATTCAGTCGATTAAGTGACAACTTTAGAACTCAGCTCAGGTCTTGATCTCAGTGTCGTGAGTTCAAGCCCTGCGTTCAGTTCCATGTTGGTGTGGAGACTAATTAAAAATAAATAAATAAATAAATAAATAAATAATAAATAAATACATAAAACATCAAATTATAGGAATTTTACTTAAAATGCTTTACTTTATATTTGTATCTCCTTTACCTGTGATGGGAAGGTCATTTTTCTAGGAGATCAGGAGTGATAGAATTAAAAAATTATATAATTACTCAATTTATATACTTTACAATACATACAACTATCTCAGAACGGAAATATCACCATCACATTAAGGAATATAAATTTTGAAAAATACGAATACTTTCACAATAGTTATTTGGTTCTACTACAAATTTATAGTCAAATTACTGTATTCTAAATTTACTTCGCATAATTTCCACCCGTATGGGTATGACCAGCTTCATGCGTGTTTATATGCATTTGTTACACTTTCCTTTTGTTTGTATTATTTTGGATTTTTAATTTAATTTTGTTTAATAATTATATGAAATATTTGCATAGTTCCAAACTAAAATTTACAAAACAAGGACTATTTAAAGAAGCCTAATTTTTACAGGAGTCCCCTCTATTTTATTTCTTTCTTTATAGGTAACCTTTATTTTTAATTTCACTGTGTTTTTTTCATGCTTTGCTTATTATAAGCAGATATTTTTGTATACTTCATCTTTCTTGGAGTGAACCATAATACAAATCACTTCATAATATATAGACATGAAATGTTTTGACTATTTTTAAACCCAGAAATATTTTAACCAAAAAAAAAAAAATTTTTTGCATAGATTGAAAGAGTACGAAATTTTTTTTCATATTTTGTATTGTCTATTGTATATTTTCCAAAGTAAGAACTTCACATATATCCAAAGAGATAAAAACTTGATTGTCTCCTTATGAAGGGAAGGTTACATCGTTTTCATATATTACAGACTTTTTATTGGGATATATATTTGAACCCAGGGCAGTCTTTCAGAGAAAGGGACAGATATGTGTTAGAGTTCCTTATCACTTAGAGATAGAAAAAAAAATGGCCATTGTATCCGTTTCATCTTAGAAATTGGAGTGTGGTTTCTAAAATCCTCTCATTTCCTTTGAGTTTGAGAATACACCTTTTCTAGCAGGCAGTAAAAATTCTCCTCAGCAAGATAAACCTATCTTCTATAAGTATCTTGTATTCAATTAAGCTTTGCTTTTTAAAATAGCATTTATTAATATGTCTCATTTAATGGATGATAGATCCAAGTGAGAACATTTTGCTTTAAGTAATGTAAACCAATTCAGAATTGCCATTAAGTTGTGAATCTGAATTGCTCCAGTCATGGCTAATTACCAAAGAACTAGTTTTAAATTTTTTTCTATTCATCTCCTCTCTTAAATTTACAAAAGAGAAAAGATGTTGATGGCTGAGGTAGAGTGTCATTTGCTCCAATCAGAGGATTTTGTCAGGTGTTTATACTTACCTTCTCCAAAGAAAATTTACATGTCCAAAATGCCTGGAAACAAACCTACTAGAAATTATGATTGTCACATTGCACATCTGGGAATTTTAAATATGTTTGCTTTAACCCAAGATGATATTACACACATTGAGAGAGAGCTTGAATTTTTATAATAACTCTTATGAGAAGGTCAGAAATAGATTGATCCTTTGCAAATATATAATATATATGAGTTTAAAAATCAAATACCCTGTCAACTAGACTACCTGTTTTAAAAGTAAACACCTAGGAAATCAGTTCTCTCTCTACTGAATATTCTTTTATTTATATTTTAGTGCTCAAGAATATGAACAAGGACTTATCAGTTAAAAATAAAGGAAAATTCCCACCAATAGCTTAGAGTGTTGCTCGGGCATAATAAGAGTAGGTGTGAGCAAATCACTATGGTGTGTGAAAGTAAAATGTTTGATAAAAAGATTGAAGACATAACAAATGCAACTATTTTTTAAAGATAGATAATATTGATAGATAATATTGGCCTCTAATGAGTATTATATCATCTAGTTACAGAGATACACGATTCATTTAGTAAGTCATCTTCACAAAGCATTAGTGTATTGAGGTAGGGATCAAAGGGTGGCATAGATGATGATGATGAATCATGTTTTGCAAAATCCCATGAGCTTATATTGCTTTTGAGATACACTGCTTTTCCAACATCTTGATTTTTGGGAATCCAACCAAAGAAATGAAGTTCAAGTTGTTAGATAAAAAGCAGAGCAATGATTAGCTGAAAGTGTATGCATGGGGTAGGCAATTGAATGTTGAACAAAGTCTCTGTATCTAACTGTATTGCAAAAAAATATTTACCAATTCGCTCCATATTATAATTGTTAAGTTATATGTGACTCTTCCGTTACTATGGATAATTCAGAGTGAATCTAATTCATTTCATTTTTATATGCACCAGCAAATGATTAATTAAAGATTTTATGATATACAAGGAAAAAAGTACCTTGAGGCTTAAAGATAATCATAACAAAAGAGAGCCACTGAAATTGAGGGAAAATGCATGAGTCAAGTATCTTATTCCTTTCCATTCCCCATTACACATTGTCCTTCTGGCAATTAAGCTCCTTTTCATTCAGCTCTCCCAGATATCAAATTCTAAATACTGAAGAAACCACATTTCATTGAAAAACGCAACACTTTCATTTTGGGATAAAAGATTTAGTTTATAAGAGATGAAACTTTAATCTGAATTTCCCTTTTAAGGCTATTGCATTCCATTATCTGGAAACCCTACATATAAATGGGGGATGATAGATTATTTTTTCCCAACTCAGGATGTTTAGAGATCCTTTCAAAAGATGTTAATTTACTTTTTAGATATGGAGATTTGTTTTTCTGAACTGACAGATTGTTATTTTAAGGCTGAAAATTATTATCAGTCAACAGAATGTTCCATTCCTCATCTTTAAAGAGTCATGGCCTTCTTTCTCAGCCATTATTTCCAGAAGTGTGATAAGTGGCCAAATACCTATTTATAGGAGCTTTACTATGCCTCACCCAAGGAACACAGAGACATTGACTATTGTCTTCACTGTTTTGGCTTCTAGTCTTATCTACTAAAGTATCCAGGAAATGCATGGAGTTCATTGGTGACCCAATGCACCTTATCAACCCTGGCTTAAAAGTTCCAAGATCAGTGGAAAATGTAGTTTGTAGTCAAATCACTCCATAAAATGTATGTTTGTATAACCTGGAATTAAGACTTTACATAAACTGCAGCTCTAATTTTCAAATTACTGTTAGTACAGAAGTGTAGATATTACTATTTATACCTCACAAATAAGTAAACTCAAGTCCAAGAAGAGTTATAAATCATGCTCAATAAGAAGCAGCTGGAGAGAGTGAAGAAAAGATTTAACCTACAATCTCTAGCTCCAAAATCAAGGGTCCCTTGTACCATAGTCTGCTTGAACATGTGTGGACCAGGCTTAGTAAAAAGTGAATGCCTTTAAAGATATATAAACACTTAATTTCTTATTCCCTTTTTACCTCCTAGTGTTGAGCATTTTAGGATTAACTTTAGTCCATTTTGTCCATACCTATTTATATTCATTCCCCAGGCATTTCACCCATTCCCCCTCAGTGATATCAACAATGGCCTTTAAACTCATGGGATAGAGAAATCAGTACCTCAATCCTGCTTTCTCACTTGTTTTTGTTTTGCTTTGTTTGTTTTGTTTTCATCTTCTTTCCAGCTCTTTCAGATGTCTCTTGATAGCTGCCCCTAATGTCTCAAGAGTAAACTCTCAGTTTTTGCTTTTCTTCTTAATTTCTCTGCAATGCCCAGTAGTTTCACATTGCCATTAAACCTTTGTGATTGTCCTTTACCCTGAATATCCCTGATATGTTAGTTTCTTGGGTTAAAGGCATTATTAATCTCTTCTCACCATTGCCATCCTGGGCTAACCCTTGGGGAAAAGTGAAATATGACATAGAGACATTTTCCACGGAGTGATAAAAATGTACACATTAAAAGTAACTTTAAAAAATACCTTCAATATTTCCTTGCAAAATCTTACACCAAAAAATGTCAAGAAAAAATTTTTAAAATTTTTTAAAAAATCTATGACTGTTCAGCTGAACATATTGCTGAAGCAATTGAGCTTATTAAGAGGTCTCTTACGCTAAGATATTATCTCTAGATCTTCCAGATTCCTCATTCAGATAGCTCAATCACATACAGTTCACCCTCAGAGGTAACTTGAACTCCAAAGGCTGTTTGTAAAACAGCTTCTTCTTTTAAACAAAGACCAAGGAGGAAAAAAGTTTTAGCAACATATATTGCATTTCCGGTAACCTCACAATTTTCATCTCTCATTTTGTAGATTTTCCACTTTAATTATAATCATTACTTATCACCGTCACAGCCATCTTCTAGTTTATGCAGTCAATCTTTCAAAATCTGCTTTGGTCACCCCACCCAGTGATCCTTCCACCCAGCTCTCTGTTGTATCTCTGAGTGGTTTCTAATTTCCCAAGTGTTCTTGTCTCAGACAGAAAATGTCCTCAGGTTAATGCTGGATATATTCTTCTATTTTACTTAGGTCATTGTTATTTTCTTGATCTGCTTTCAAGTCGTCCTTTCTTGTTCACCATATGTTAATTCTCTTAGCCATCTCTTCTTGCTTCCATGATTGGCAAATGAACAGCAGCTCCTTCCAGTAGAGGCTAAAAAGATTGTTAATCTCTTTTAGAAATCTGTCACTTATAATGGATGGTCACACAGAAACCTGATTGAGATTATTTCTCCTTAAATGTTATTGCCAATAACCTATTTTGCTAAGACATTGATATTAAGCCCACTTTTTCTGTTTTCTATTGCTTTGTTTTTCTGTAGGACAATGTTGTGTAGTAAACCAATTGGTCTTGGGGTCATAAAAATTGTGTGTTACTCTCACTTCTGCTACTGAATAAATTTATGTCTACTTTTAGGTGAAGTCATTGAAACAATTTGGGCTTTAGTCCTCTCAATTGTGAAATAATAAAGTAGAGTTACTAATATTTAACTTTTCTCCCGGTTTTAAAACATATTGAAATATTTTCATATATCATATTATGTCAGGTCTAGAGTAAATCTCTCAAAATAGAAACAAATTCCATTCTTCTTTCCCTTGTTCATGTGCAGTGCATGAGATAAGATAAAACCTTCCATGCTCCTTAAATATTTAATAATTCAAAAAATTAAGGAAAATATTTCTTACTATTTGTTAAAGTTTATTTAGCCATTAAATTATTTTCAAAACCTGAATAATGTGCAGAAAGACATATCACTAGATTAGATCTGACCTAAGTAGATTAATGCTTGGACCAATTATGAATATAAAAGTACTGGAAATAATATTAGTTTCTAGAAATTAAAGAAATATTTTTGATAATATACTTATTTAGTACTTCTAGTACCTAACTCATAGCCTATGCTCATTACATAATTAAGCAATTATATATTTAAAGAAAATATATTTTGTTGTTACACAGATTTTCTTTAATTTTTATTGATTTTTCCAGAATATATAGTACTTGCATAACAATATAAATAAACTTTGCCAAACCTGGCAAAAATGTTTGACCAAATATCAGAAGTACCAGAATATCAGAATTTTAAAAATTTCTTGTTATAATAGTAATTTCTAGAGATGATCACATTTATCCATCTGGGTTTTTTGTGTTTATTTCTCAAATGTTCAAAACATTGATTGTATTATGTGTAAATTTAAACTATCTGCATGTTACTGAGTGACAAAATAAATCTGTAGCCTTCCTCATTCTATGTTCATATATCTGCATGTTCTACTACCAATTTTTGAAAATACATTTAGCTTTGAATACATTTTACTACTTTTAACCAATCCTGTCTGAAAGATGTTATTTGGAAAATTCAAATAGAAATCAAGACTTCTGGGGTTGAATTTTGTGAAGATCGTATTTATTTTACTTCCTGAAAAACTGCACCTTTTAATAAACCTGAGTTTCAGAAGAAATTATATTTTCTTGGTATGCTACCAGAGACCCAGGCATTCTTGTTAAATGTCAAATTCTAATTTACTTTATGGGCCAAAACTAAGGCTATATTGTGAGTGTGTATTATAAGATCTTTCCCACTCACATAAAATACAAAATTCAGTTAATCTGCTGTCAAAGTAAATTTTCAAAATGTTAAAAATGTGACTCTCATCCAGGTATAGATTTAACCATATAAAAGATTTATAAACTTATAAATGAGGGAGCCAATAAGATGGTAAAGCTGTTTCTAAGAGCACTTGAGGAACTGATTATGTATAGACAAAAAGAAAAAAAAAAGGCTAATAATGTTAGTTTAGATGCAAAATTGGTTAATGTACGTCTTAGTGGGCAATTAAACCATATCTTTTGAATTACTTTTTCTTACAGACATAAATATATAACTTAGTGTGTAATCCCATAGCCTCTATCCAAATAGCAACATTAAACTAGGTATATTCTCCTACAGCTGGTCCTTAAAATATTTTTCTCAGTAATCCTTAATGATATTAAAAATTATTGAAAACATACAAAAAAGAAAAATTCAAGACACTAATGAGTTTTATTTTTGTAGGTTCTATCTACTGAAATTTACCATATTAGAAATTAAACCTAACAAATCTTTAAAAATGTTTACTATTTCATTTAAAAATAATAAATTCATTGAGTATTAACATTAATAATATATATTATTCTGAAAAATAAATATATTTCCATAACAAAAAGAAAATGTGACATTATTTTATGGTTATTTGCAAATCTTTTAATATTAGAAATAAAACTGCAGGATTTTTATTCCTGCTTCTGCATTCAATATGATGCCATATATTATTTAATTTGAAGTATATGAAGAAAATTCAGCTTCACCCACTATGTAGTAGAAACATTAAGGTCTCATAGATGTTTAAAAGGATTTGGGGACTCCTCGGGACCCCGAGACAATACTTTGAGAATCAAATAGTTCTTCGAAGGACCTGTTAAAACATGCCCAATTAAGAGCGCCTGGGTGGCTCAGTCGGTTGAGCGTCTGACTCTTGATTTAGGATCAGGTCATGATCTCAGTGTCCTGAGATCAAGCCCCATGTTGTCAGGCTCCAGGCTCAGTGGGAAGACTGCTGGAGATTCTTTCTGTCCCTCTCCCTCTGCCCCTCCCCCCTCTAAAATAAATAAATAAATCTAAAAAACCCCAAACTTGCCCAATTATAACAGTAAAAGAACATTATAGTGAATATTCAATTTTGCCTTATTTCCAAATTTTAGGTAATTTTTCCCAACACTAAATTCTTTTGACAAATAATATTATTCTACCATCTTCAATCAATGTCTTTTATTTTGTAGACATGTTTTATTATAGCATTAGTCACATAAAGAGAAAGAAAGGAAGACAGGAAGAGAAGAAAGGAAGAAAGTTCATAATCTGTAACAATGTAAAGCTATTAAGAAACAAAAGTAGTACTTTCAAGAGATATTTCTTCCCACTCTTAAACAGGAAGATGGTGATGATTCCAATGTCTACCCAAGCCTTATACCCAGTTTAAAGGAACCTGTAAGAATCTAAGAAATGAAAAATATATATATATTTTATTTGATCTGACTTTCAAGTGGTCTATCTACAAAATCTGTGGACTAGAAAAAAAAAGAAAGAAAATGCTCCAAGGACAATGAAGATGAAAAAATTCCTTACTCAAACTGAGCTTCCAATGGTCTCTAACAGCAGTATTCAAATGACTGCGTTCAGTGACAGACTTAGCCCCAGGAAAGCTGGAGTATATAACAAATGACCTGTGTACCCTCTTTCATACTGTGAATAAGATTTGCATTACTCACCATCATCAAAGAGGCATGGTAATAACCACTGAGTGAGTCAAGAGAAGCCAGTACTAACAAGCGGCACAATGGATGATGCAGCACCATGAGCAGTGATGTAACCAGCATTAAATAAGTTATGTCAAGAAACTGTGAGGAGGGATTTATATAGTTGGGTTTTTTTTTTTTTAGATTTATATAGTTTTAATACAAACAGATTCTGATAAGCCATGGCATTGTGCTGTCCTTTTTCAATGGTGGTGACAAGACATTAACCAATGACTCTACATTTGATGATCACACACACACACACACACACACACACATACATATTGGTATCACTATACCAACATAGGAAGAGATGTGCCTGAACACTGGAAAAATCTTCACAAGCACTTATTGAATAATAAACAAATATGCCAGTGCCTCTTCTCTACTCATTATTTTAAAACTTCATTGATGAATTACTATAGTTCACATTGACCATATGTAGTAGGGCCCGGCAAATATTTGCCTGGCCATGTGTATTCTCTATGTGACTTTCACTTAGTCACAGGTGTGGTCTTCTACTCTTACAGCTAGTTGGCTCCATAAAGTTAAATAGTAAGATAGAATGTTCAAGAGGGAAACATCTATAGCCATAAAGCTCACTGTTTGCATGAAGTTGAATTTACTAATTAAAAACCTATGTCAGGGGTGCATGTGTGGCTCATTTGGTTAAGCAGCTGCCTTCAGCTCAGTTCATGATCCCCGGGTCCTGGGGTCAAGCCTTGCATCAGGGTCCCTGCTCAGTGGGGAGTCTTCTTCTCCCTGTCCCTCTGCCCATTCCCCCTCTCATGCTCTCTCTCTCTCAAATAAATAAATAAAATCTTTAAAAAAATATGTCAAATTAATTTTACTATTCCAGGACATTTCTCAACCAGAAAGATGAGGTTCCAAATAACATTATTGTTTATTTAAGTAGCTTCTTTTATATCTCTTTATCCAAACACTAGTCAGGGTAACTGCCCTCAGAGCAATTTATTGTTGTATTTTAAAAAAATTATTTCAAAACTCTTAATTCATTCTGAGCACTATACTTAAACTATTACATAACAAACCCTGATTGGGAGACTAATTTTAAGTATCCAATTTAAATTAATCCAAAATTTTTATAAATATCATGACTTTGACCACTCCTCGCTGTACACTATCAGGATTACAGTTGTAATAGTGTTTCCTACTGTAGTAAGCGATAAATTTCAGGTGATTTTATTTTATTTTATGCTATTATTTAAAAAAATATTTTATTTATTTATTTGAGAAAAAGAGTGCCCACAGGAAAGGGAGAGAAACCCAGGCCGACTCTGCACTTAGCATGGAGCCTCATGCGGGGCTCAATCTCACAACCCTGAGGTCATGCGCTCAGCCAAAACCAAGAGTCAAGCACTTAACCAACTGAGCCACTCAGGTGCCCCAAATTTGATTTTAGTGTTGTCTTTGGAAGTTGGCTATTGACATACACTCACAGTTGAAGTTTTTAAAAAAATATGTGAATGAATAAATCAGGACATATTTATCCTCTCTGAAATAAGACAATTTTAATAAATATAAAAATTATATATTTTAAACTGTATTTTACAATATTTATTAGAGACTGACTACCATGAATGAGCTAATTAAGGGTCTTTTCATTTTAAGGACAGCATTTATAAGAGAGAGGTGTCCTACGTGCATTCTAGTTCCATAACCTATATGTAAAAGTAATACTGTTTTAAGGCAGAAAAGACACTAAAAATTTTACTTCCAAATGGGAGAAAAAAGTTCCAGACAAAATGTGTATATTAAAGTTTATTTAAAACTCTTTATTGTATAATAAGAAAAAGTAGGCCATTTATCATGCATACCAAATAATTTCAAATACTGATCTCTCTTCTTTGAAGCTATTTTAAGAATTGATTACTAAAGTTCATCTTTCCATTTTAATATCATGTTAATCAACATCTTAAAATGTAAAGCTTTCAAAATATCACTTCTTCAATACTAATTTTTCCTCCAGTAGGCTTTCTAATTTTAAAAAAGTTTTAGTATTCCTATCTCATAGATTGACATGGTTTAGTCTGTCTAAATGTATGTGAAATGTCAAGTCTCACATTTGCCCACAGAAAACTCTGGAGCATCCATGATTTTTAACTTCAGGTTTGGGCAACCAATATGGATATAAGGATGAATGAGACTCATTCTGTGCCCTAAAGTAATTTATACTCAAATGAAATTCCAGAAGAGTACACAAGAAACTGTAATGTAATTTGCTAAGTATAAAAATTAAAATGGATATTTGGAAATAGATGAGGAACACCCACCCAAGCCTTGGAGACGTAGAGCAGAATCCTCACGAGGAACCACTAGAAAACTAGATGTGATTTGACTATTTCGTGTCACATGTGAGTTTATATAGTTGACAGCTATGTTTTTGATTGCCTAGCAATGAGGGAAAACTGCCCATTCACAGAATCTTAGTATATCTGTAACTAAATCATCAAAATATATCTTTAAAAATTTTACTTCTCTAACGTCATATTTCCTTGTTTATTCTTTTTTTACTCTTATTTTTAGAATGACTATGACTCACTTGCTTTCAGTATGTATTTAGATATTTCATATGGGGGCACCTGGGTGGCTCAGTCGGTTAAGCATCGCCTTCAGCTCAGGTCATGATCCCGGGGTCCTGGGATCCACCCCTGCATCAGGCTCCCTGCTCAGCGGGGAGTCTGCTTCTCCCTCTCCCTCTGCCCCCCCCTTGTGCTCCACTCTCTCTCTCTCAAAATAAATAAATAAATAAAATCTTATAAAATAAGTAAATAAATCTTTCATATGTACACTTTATTTTTCCTGAAATTTTCCTTTTAAGAAAATGGGTATTTAAATATTTTTTCAGATGTAAATTTACCATTTGCTTCAGTCTTCTCCCTTTCCAAAATGTATAGTTAAATCACTTTCCAAACATATATTACTAAGCACTGTAATTTCCTTTGCCTTTGAGTGCAAGGACTTTCCTTTTCCTTTCTAATCTCAAAATTAACAATTGGAAATGTGGGAAAATTTTGAATTGCACTCATAATATTAAAGTGTTAAAACTAGTATGGTATCTCCTGCTTTTGGATGGTGCTCAATCCCTCTTATTTTTTTCCCACAGAAGATTCTCATTAAACAACAAAATACATGCTTCAGGACATGTGCTTTCATTTCTTTAAAGCCTGTGCTTTTATTTCTTTAAATCCTGGCTATACAGGGGGAATTTTCAGATTCCTAAATCCCATCAACTCAAGATTGATCTCAAAAAGCCTGAAAGTATCAGCCTCTATTGGAGTCAAGATTCAGATATATAGCAGTGCTTTACCAATCAGATACATTCAAGAAAGACTTCAATTTGGAAGGGACTACAGTCGACCCTTGAACAACATGGATTTGAACTCTGTGGGTCTACTTACATGTGAAATTTTATGATAGACATAGTATAGTACTATAAATGTATTTTCTTTGGGATTTTCTTAACATTTTCCTTTCTCTACCTTACTCTATTGTAAGAAGACAGTATATAATACACATAAGATATAAAATATGTGTTAATTGACTTTTATCGGTAAGGCTTTCGGTTAATAGTAGGCTGTTGGTAATTAAATTTGGGGGGAGTCAAAAGTTGTATACGTGGATTTTCAATTGCATAGGGCTCAGCGCCCCTAAAATCTACATGGTTCCAAGGTCAACGTAGTTCAAAAAAAGAAACACACGTTCAATTCTCAGAAGTGGCAGTGATTGTAAGTTTGAGTCCTTTCCTATATCTCATCTGTGGCTATGAAACCTTCCTGTGGAGCTTAGTGGGGCATCAGGAGCTTGAATGGTTTTCTCAACAGTCTGCTGTGTGTTTAAGAAAGGTTTGGTTTCAAGCCTGGCTCTCTGGACTCCTCCCTGAACTCTTCCACAGACTATCCAAACAAAAATAAAAACCTCTCTACTTAATCAGTAGGAGTTATATCTGCTACCAAAAAAAAAAAACAAAACAAAAAAAACAAAACAAAACAAAAAAAAAACCCCAAAAAAAGTTTTTATGGCTTCTAAATGGTTAAATCATAAAACCTTTGTGATTCACAAACCTATTTTTAAAATCATCCTTGCACTCAAAGAATAAAATTCAAAGACATCAAAAAGTAGCCACAAAATAGAGCTTCTAATTGATNAAATCATCCTTGCACTCAAAGAATAAAATTCAAAGACATCAAAAAGTAGCCACAAAATAGAGCTTCTAATTGATATCTTAGAACATGTGCATTAGTTTTTGATGGCTGAATAACACATTACCCCCAAATTTTGCAGTTAACATAACACATAGTTATACTACACTTTCTGCGGGTCAGCTGAGCCCTCTGCTTCTCCCAGGAGGCTATACTCAAGGTACAGGACCAGGGTGCCTGGTCTCACCTGAATTTCAAATTCAGGAAGAAACCATTTACAAGTTCACTTAGTGTTTCTTGTTCAGTCATTTGTGGGATGTTGAATTGAGGGCCTCAGTTCCTTGTGGGATCTTCCCCTGAGGTGGCTAATAGTTCCTTGCTGAAACCCTCTCACATGGATTTTGCTTCATCAAAGGACAAACTGAGAAGGCAATTGGAAGAGTGTGCTCGCAGTACAAAAGTTACAGCCTTTTGTAAAAAATATGGGAAGTGACACCTCCTCAACTTTCCTGTGTACTGTTGGTAGGAAGCAAATGACTAAAAGGGAGAATATAACTCAAGATAGTATCAAGAACAGGGATGGTTCTTGGCTCTCTTGAAGTCTACCTAAACACAATTAGACTTTAATCAACCTACAGATGATCCTTCCTATGCTTAGTCAAAAAAATATCTTAACACTACATAAAAAACTAATGATGTATTATGTTGGCTAATTGAACATAATAACAAAAAAA
>NC_048218.1:21246188-21251107 GCF_002007445.2 Ailuropoda melanoleuca
GCTTTATGATTTTTTTAACTGTCAATCACACCATAGCATTAGCTACGTTGTTCTACATATTAGTCATTTAATTTTATCTGTCAAAAGGGAAAATATGTGGGTAGTCACTTGAAAGTTCAAGCAAATTTAAATGAATTAAAGGTTCAAATAAGTAATTACTGTCATTGGATAAAAGGTTACTTAGGATTAAATCTGACCACTCCATCTATTTTATAGTCTCCAGTCAGTTAGGTGGCTGTATATCATTGCCACTCTTTTTTAAAAAGCTGACATAGGCATTAGTATGCTGACATTGAAACTAATTTTACAAGATATTTTGAATGTAACTAAGCATGAGACCTGAGCTCTAAAGATATCCTGTTCCTCTTTAATTCTAAGGACAAATCCCTGACAGGTTAAGTGCTGTAAATCTCCTACAGATGCTGTCATGACTGCCTTCAGATGCCACTCAATGTCCCCAAAATGCTGTCAAGAGAGAAAGATCAATTATGGGTAAACATAAAGGGAAGGTAGCAAGAAAATCAAATTTTTCAAAGAATTATAATGCTGATTAGAATNTTGATTAGAATTTTATAAAAAGTAAGTCAAAATCCTTGATGACGGAATTAATGATAGTTAAGAAGGTCAATTACAAGCTCTAAAGCTTTGACAGCAAAATTTTTAAAATGAGAAGAACAATATAAATTTAAGGAAACTTATAAATAAGTAAGATTAAGACTAAATAATGACATGTAATGGATAAATTAAGTTTGTTGAGCATCTACTACGTGCCGAGTATATTTTATTCACAAAGTTTAATCATCCCAAATAAGCACAACACTCCCTTATATACATTGGGACTAATGTCTTATGCTTATGAACCTGAATTTTGCATTTGTAGAAAATAATTGAGCATAATCAATTTCTTTGATGAGCTATATCATCTTCGAAGTTTTCCTGAAATTCGCAAACCAAGAAGTATTCATGTGCAGTAAAGTTATCACTTACAGACTTTAACTGTAATGATAAAAGTGTTTCATATTACTAGATTAAAAAATCGACTTTGATTTTTATTGCCCATAACTTTCATTTCCTACCCATTTGTAAGTGACACTTACCAGCACATTAACCTATTCCTTTTAAAAGCTGAGTATCTATCAGCATGCTTGAATCTTTTTTTCTACAATATTAACTGCTTAATACCTATGATACAGAGATACAGATTTTTACTTTTCCCAGCGTATATACATGAGTACTACGTTCACAGCATTTCTACGATGACTGATTTTGAAAGTTTTCATAATGGTTATGAATTATTCTAAGTGAAATAAGGAACTAAAATTTCCCCTGAATTAACTCAGAATAAAAATATTTTCTGAAAACATAAGGTTTAAAAGACCTACTTTGTGAAAAAAGGAACCACTGTATGTATGTATGTATGTATGTATGTGTGTATTTCTGTATTCATTCATTCGTTATTTTATTTTTTACATAAAATGTAAAGATAATGTGTTTCAATTCCCTTTGCACTTAGCATTTGCCTGGGAAGCTTCAAAATGAAAAAAAAATCATTAAACAAATTTTTTGTTTGCTAGACGAACTATATATTTGCTAGAAGAACATATACATTTGAGTGGAAAAGGTCACCATGATGCTATCATAAATAGTAAAATAAATAATTCTAGTGTCTTTCCAATATGCTATGTGGATATAAATAAAACCAAAAATGGAGAATTTGCCTTTATTCCTCTTTCTTACACATCCTTTATTAGTAATAAAGACAATACCTTTATTACCTTTTTCTTACACATCCTTTTACTTGTATCTCAACCCTACCAGATAATTCTTTTTTCCTAGATGTGGACATTCTAGATTAATTATGCTAGCTGGGACACTATTTCAGACTCTTTCCTGCTCTATTTGAGGCTTAGTCTCTCCCCACGCTCACCAGAGCCAATGACAGTTTTCAAACATGACCCCAAATTCTTTGATACTCATTCTGTTAAGAGTAGTATCTCTATCTCCTTTGCTTACAATCTGCACAGGCTTTTGCCAGCCTCAGCCAAGAAAGTATGGAGGATGTGGTGCTGTAGCACTTCTGAGGCTCATTTACAACAGGTCATGTAACTACCACCTGGTTATCTTGTTTCACCTGCTCTCTGGAGGGTCTGTCTTGAGATGTATCCTCTCATAATCCAAATTCCATTCTGGAGGAAGCTCAGGCTTCAAAGACAGGCATCTGTAGGTGTTTTGGTCTATCTTACTTGCTGACCCCAGGCTTGGAGCCATTCCCACTCAGGCATCAGACATATGAGTAATGGAGCCTCCAGATATTCAATTTTCCCCAGTCATTGGTGTCTTTCCATTAGAAACAAGCCATCCCCTCTGTGTCTGGCTCTAATTCAGGATGTAGAAAGTGAGCAGTCATCAAGAGATGGAGTTTACTTAAGCCATTAAGTTCTAGGTGGTTTGTTATACCTCAATAAATAATTTGAACACTTAATAGCTGCCTCTAACCCTGACTGAACTACTGATTATAACCTATCTGTTCTTCTTTAAGCAAGATGCATTTACATGAGCAATTCAAAGTTTTGGATTATCATTGACAATTTCATCATGAAAAGAAAAATAGAGACTGATAATCCATGAAGGAAAAAAATCTACAACATTGGTAGATCCCTTAAACCACTCCACTTAACATGGTCCACATAGCTGACCAGAAAGAAGCACTTTCTGGGTTGGCTAGCTTGTCAGGAACAAATTGGCTACACTAATGCATTCAATAGAGACAACTACACACCAATGCAGTAAGAGGAGCCAGGCAAAACCTAAGCTGATATTATAGCTATTATAATTTAGCAAAAATAATCTCCTGTTAATTAAAGTAAAAAGGGAAAAGGAAGACAAGAATAGCTGCTGCTTTCAATAGATACAGAGAAAGCTGACAAGATTTAGTTGGTAAACAAATCATAACTTCCACTTAAGAAAGTATTTTGTGATTCTATAAATGAAACTTACATTCATATCAATAAACATATCTATAGGAGAATAGAAGGTGTTCATAGTTATTAAGACACAAATTAATTTTTCAAATAACCAATAAATTAACCCATAAATTAAAAAAAGAAATGTGATTGAATTTTATTCAGTATGACATCTTCTCCAAAAAAAATCTTTAGCTATAATGTCTATAGTTGGGTTTCCACAGGCAAAAGCAAATTATAACACTAATTAACTAGATTATCTGTAAATTATATTGATTTTAATTAGTTTTACCTAAACTGTTACCTAGACTGGGGATTCTTTACCAATTTTATTAATAATGCATTTCAATAACATTTATTTGCTTTTAATCCATGTTCATTTATATTTATTAAATGTCTATATGTGTGTAACTACATTTATATAATTATGCATGATCAACGCTAAAGAATATCTTATAATCAATATGCTAATAAAGAGTGTTACATTAAATGCATTACATTCTTAAATTCACATTTATAATTAGAAAGGCTTTTTCATTTGCCTACATTCTGTGATGGTTAATGTGAAAGAGCAACTAGAATTACAGCTATATTTCTATAAAAATGAGTCCGCAATGAAGATAATAGTTATTTATGAAAATAAGTATGTAAAATCCAGAGAACTTTGTCCTTGTCATTTTTTAATTACCCACCAAGATTGCGATTATTTTATTTCATTTACATGCTTAGTTCATTCATTACATATTCCCCCTCCTGAGGAACTTGTTAAAATTATCTTGGTAGGCTGGATTGAAAGATCATTCAAACAATATTCCTCAATGTTGCACTCAAAATCCTCCATCGGCCTCCATAAGCTGCCTCTATCCTAATACCCATTCTAATACTTTCTCTTGAGTTGGGGGTGGAAGAAGAGAAAGGATTCCTTCCAAGTTCAATACACTGCCCAGAGTATTAAAGAAGGTCCTTCGTGTCCATGTCTTTCTGAGAGTCTAGGTTTTAAGAGTTGACAGTCTCAACAAGTCTTGTCACGTGTTTCCCATGAGTTTCATCATCCTCTCAAGCACAATGATGATTTTAATGGACCAACACCTATGCAGACATGTGTGAAGTCACAGATTCTACAAATCGGGTTTCTTCTGGAACTCTCACCATATAAGTAACCCTTAGAAAATATGGTTAGGGCTATTTACTTAAAGTATTTTATATACAGACTTTTATAATTTTACATTTACTTATATTGTAGTACATATCATAAAAGCAGCCTAAAATACCTTTTGAGGACATGTTCCTGCTGAAGGCCGAAGGTGAATGAGGCAGCATTTGAGTCGTGATGTGCAATGCATGCAGATTTTGAAGAATATCAAGAGAATAGCTAGTTAATTAAGTAAGTGACACTTGGCACTTACTGCTACTAAGTTCTTGATTCCAATTCTCATATGGGTCAATTAACATCACTCTATCCTGTCCTCCAACTGCAACACTAATGTCAACCAGACATTTTAAGAATAAGTGTTTGTTGCTTCTTGGCTGCTAGGCCAAGATATTGTGAATGATTTCATGCCAACCATCAAACTTCTAGGGGAAAAAATTCAAAGCCTGTGCTCTACTAACAGAGGGTATTATACTGTATTTCATACGTGACGTTCATGCTAGAGATACTAGCCTACAGATACTATACATACTAGACTTACAAAGAAGCTTAATTTGTATTCCACGCGGCAGTTCAGAGCAAGAAAATATTTATGATAACAAAGTGATTTTATCAAAGTGTCCCTTTTAATCTAAAAATTGTTTTAAATATATTGAACTTAGATTCACACACACACACACACACACACACACACACACACGGAGTTTATTAAACCTAACTGGGATAATTTAGTATTCTGCAAGATTAGATGGATGACCAAAATTGATCTTTAGCTCAGCAGTGCAATTAAGTTACAGTCTAGATTA
>NC_048218.1:21251207-21311717 GCF_002007445.2 Ailuropoda melanoleuca
CAAATGCATCTTCCTGAGGACATATGTTATGTATTCACTTCCTTTGTATGCCCATAATATTAATAGAGTATCTAGCATATAACATTACTAAGATTTTGTGGAATAAACTGAATGAAAGTGAATCCTGCATCATGAGGCTTATCCCTGACCTAATAGATGATGTCTCAGTCTTCTCTAGGATTCTTTCTCAGAGTGAAAATCCTTACATTTGATTTCCTGATTTCCCTTCACCACTAATGCAGAGACTTAGAGAAAGAGCCCTGGTGTCTGACGGTGTTGCACTCCATTGTACATGATTTTTGTTGTATTTGTTGCTGACCATCCTTAGAGAGAGATTTGCAAGCTTAGAGTAGCGGAGAACTGCCTTTGCTTACATCATCCACATGGGAGTCAACCGAGGTGATTCTAGAGAAGAAAGCTCAGCAATTTTAGAGCCTTCTTCCTGTGATTGCACTGCTGGTCTTAATCCTTCCGGCCCGTTCTAGTATTCCACTTTCTCTTCCCTCTTTAAAATGTGCTTCCTTTCCAAATATCCTTGAAAATTGAAATGTCTCTCTTCTGTAGACAATGTCAGCTGAGGGAAAGCAAAAATAGTAAAGAGAAGCTTCTACCTTTCTGTTTCCCTTTTTCCTCCCCTCCTTTGAATCACCTCAAGAACTCATTGTGTGGTACCAGAAACCTGAGAGCAGCTTGCCTAGGGGTGAGGGTATAGTAATTATCCTTTATATGTACCCCTGAGGTTTTTTTTTTTTCTGAGCACCCCTGGTAATGCTAGTAATGACCATTGAATCAAATTGAATTGTAATTTTAAACGTCACACCGAACTTAATTTAATGTAGTAATTAAAATGACTTACAGCTCAATCATTTTTCACTGTTCAATTTAGATACCCTCCTTTCCCTCCCTTTTACTGAACGCCTCACACGCTGCACTGTGCTTAGCAGAGAGGACAGTATTGAGAAGTATCATACTAGGTCCTTTTCCTCAGGACATTTACAATGTTAATGGGGAGACAAGAAATATATGCTTAAGATTTTTAAAACCACTGTCAAATTTCTGTATAATAATGAAGTCTGGAGAATTACATTTTTGGTGTTGAAGATTTTAGTTTAAATGGTGTCAGTTAAATGGTGTCAGATGATGGAAATGCATTCAAGTGGAAAAGTCCCACCGGCAGTTGAAAATGTAGGACGGATGCTCAAAGAATGGTGAAAATGAGAGATAAAGATGAATTATTCTATTGCATAGAAGTGGGTGGGTTTCTCAAGACGCTTAACTATATAGAGAAAAAAGTAGTAGAGCATTGAAATGACTGGACACATTGGAGAACTTTGAGTCAAACCAGGGATTAGGACCTTACTCTCTATCTCTGACTTCTATATTATGGTAAAAATTACTTACCTTCTCAGAGACTCCATTTCTCCATTAAATGGTAAAATAAAACATTTCTACATTGTGATGTACAAAATGGGTGCAAGTTGTCAAGCCATAAAACAAGTGTGGACTGCTGATACCATCAAATAACAATAGAATAATCTGTTCGTCAAGTAAATTTTACCGGTCCTACTACAGTAAGAGAGTCTTAAGGGTGTTTGCAGTGTCTCAGAGGGGAATTATCAGAGGAAAACACTAATAGGTTGTTGGGGTCTGAGATAAAGTAGGTATTTCAGATTACTTTAGATTATTTCCCTTCTTCAAAGAAGAAAATTAATTAGGTTTGGGCAAAGATCATGACATAATAATTTAAGACTAATGGACACAGTGATTTGAGGGTCTTGAAAGTAAACTGGTGTTTAACAAGCAAGGTGTGTGGCCAGGTTACAACCTATTGTCTGAAGGGAAACTTCTTTGCCCAAGTGAGCTAACTCTTTGCTTGGAAAAAAAAATAGCTTGTAAGAATTTCCTGAATAAAAGTAAAATTGTTTATTGATTTACAGCCTTATTTACCTGGGAAAAATTTTGTGGACAAAATAGATAAGTCATGCACCTTGCCTTTAGCTCAGTGAGACCGGTTTTGGACGTCCAACCTCCAGAAATGTAAGATAATGAATTTGTGCTATTGGAAGCCACTATGTTTGTAAAAACTTGTTACAGCAGCAATAGGAATGTAATACAGCTTCTAAGCTCTTTATATGTCAGGGCTGAAACCAGAAGTCCCAGAGAGATTTTTAAATTTCTCTCCATACTGGGTATACTTGGCTCTTGTAGAGGGATGGAAATGTGTGAGATCAGATTGGAGGGTAGGAGGGATGGATCCCTACCAATATTTTTCAACACTGACTGCACTGTAGAATTACTCAGAGAACCTAAAACAAAATGGAGTAGGTAGAATTCTAAAGATATTCCCACAAAATTTCCATCCCCTGGCTATTCAAAGACCAGTCTAGGTACCGCTATGAAGGGATGTGACGGGAAAGTAAGGTTATTAGCTTACCTTAAAATAAGGAGATGTTCTTGAATTCTCCAGGTGGGTTCAATGTAATCACATGGCCCCCTTCTGATTAGAAGAGGAAGGACAACAGTCAGGGGGATGTGAAAGAACAGACAGGAGAGATGAGGCAGAGGGCTGCTCAGAGGGATTTGATACATGAAAAGGACTGAATCCAGGGATGGAGTTCAGTGGGTCATGAGCCATGGAACGTGAGAGGACTCTAGGATCTGGTAATATTTCACAGTTTCTAGCCAGTAAGGACACAAGGAACTCAGTCCTACCTATGCAGGGAATTGAATTCTGCCCACAATCTGAATGAGCAAGGAATTCATCCCCAAAGTTTCCAGATACAAGCACATACCTGCTGACACCTTGCTTTTTGTCTTTTGAAATTCTAACTAGAGGGACCAGCCAAGTCATGCTGTACCTGCCCATTTGACCTACAGAACTGGGAACTAATAGATTTGTATTGTTTTAAATCACTAAGCCTGTGGTCATCTATTATAGCAGCAGTAGAAAAGTAGTAAACAAAACAATACCTGTGACCCATCCCGTATCAACTTAAATAGAATCTGTTGCTAGGAGCTTGGATGTATATTTTTGTTGCAAAAAATTCCTAGATAGTTTCAGAAGCAAAACTAGGGTGACCCCCACTAGTCCTGCCCTGGCCATAGATTTTCCTGGTTTGAGCACACCCTTTGTCCTGAGAAAGACCTTAGTGTTGGACAACAGAGACATCTGGTCAACCCAGAAGTCCTCCCAAATGAAGCTACAGACATATGGAGTACATAAGAGATAATTTTGGAACTGTACCTTTAAAACTCCCTGCAAATTCTTGTGCAAATATTTTCTTTCAAAACCATTTCAAGAATTCTTGCCCCATCTTCCTAGAAAATGGTCCTCTGCATGTTAAACTTCTGTTTCTTCCAGCATTTTTGTGTTTCTGCCTGGAGCTGAACTAAAACTTTCACCAAATATACTTGGTGTTCTTGCAGGGAGCTTAGTATTGTCATTCACACATTTTTCATCAGCCATTATAGGGTGAAAGTGTTACAGAAACTTTACTATGTTATAATTATACCATGCTGGGCAATATTCTTCCACGTTACAGTGAATCCTGGTTCATACATTTGTGAATTGTTTTTACATGATTTGAAAAAAAAAATCAAAGTTCAGTCTTAGTATACACATGTATGGAATATCTGTACAATACCATATAAATGTATTATCTTTTTCAATTCTTGGTGACTAAATTCTATTGTAGTTAATCTTAAATATGAATACTTATTCATTTGTATTCAAACAATTTGTCCTCAAAAAATTATTTTCTATAATGGACAACATAATGTTATAAAAGCAGCTATTTCTTTTTTTTTAATGATTTTTTTATTATATTATGTTAATCACCATACAGTACATCCCCGGATTCCGATGTAAAGCTCGATGCTTCATTAGTTGCGTATAAACACCCAGTGCACCATGCAATACGTGCCCTCCTTACTACCCATCACCAGTCTATCCCATTCCCCCNCCACCCCCTCCCCTCTGAAGTCTTCAGTTTGTTTCTCATAGTCCATAGTCTCTCATGTTTCATTCCCCCTTCTGATTACCCCCCTTTTCTTTATCCCTTTCTTCCCCTACCAATCATCCTAGTTCTTATGTTCCATAGATGAGAGAAATCATATGATAATTGTCTTTCTCTGCTTGACTTATTTCACTTAGCATTATCTTCTCCAGTGCCATCCATGTTGCAGCAAATGCAGCTATTTCTAACTATGCATACCATAAGTACTCCCCTCAATAGTATCATTCTTCACATTTTACACTAAAATTTTTTTGCTAACCCAGATTCAAAGAGGCAAAAATTTATTTAGCTTTACTGCAGACTTTTCAAGGGAAAAAATACACACACACACACACACACACACACACACATGCATACTTTAAGGCAAAATTACAGGATATTTGCATATCAAGTAATATTTGATAAACGCATCCTTAGCATAAAAATGACAAACATATTGATTTAAAAGTTTACATGTTTACGTACTAAAATAAAATCCGGGGGAAAAATCATAAATTAAAATAATTAGTATGTCAAATTGCTGACTTTGAATTGTATAATCTAAATAAAATAAAAATATAAAAGTAAGCTCTGCAAGGATGTACTGTTAGAATTTTTCCATTTAAAAATGACAATAGTTAAGAAAATTAGTCAAGTTATTTTTGCTAAAGCCACCAAATAAAACTTTGATTAAGGGAATTACAGGCACTAAAATTAATATATCAACCTTCATTTTTCTTTGAGTATACCTTATCCTATCCTTGCTATCACATTCTCAACTAGATCTCAATAATCATTAAGTTTTGTATTTTACACAAGTCCATAAGGCAGAATATCTGTTTCAAAAATTGTTATACTTCGTATTAAATATTATTTTTTTTCAAATTTATGTTCCATTTGTCTATTTCATGCTTACTCTGAAAAAGTGAAACATGAGGTTAGGAATTATATTCGTCTTTATGTCATATCCTTCTTCATGTATAAATAAACATGATCCTTTTGGCTAAATTGATTTTTAGCTCAGGGAAATATAAATATAGAATGGATATGAATATCCTGTATTATTTTAACCAAAATCTCTCTCTAGCCTCAAGTAAGATTGATTGAATCTTATCTTTTTTCAAACAGCTTCCAAAAATAACTCAAAATTTCTTTTTTTGAAGGACATTTATTCATTATACACTCAAAGATTTTCTGAACAATTCAAAAGGATTTTTTCCCACCTTAGAGAGGATCATGCAAAGTTAATATCCTCATATCAAGATAATTCACACTTTTGAACACTCTCTAAATTTAGTATTTTATATTAAGTTGGATTCTTCATGCATGTTTCCACAATGACATGTTCAAATGACCTGAAAATATTTAATTTGTTCATTGTGATCAGCATGGTCAAATTGCAAGACTGAATCTAATATGAATAAATTGGACTTTGTTAACCCCATCCCCCAATATGGTTATTTTAAAAGCAGGGCTAGTGAGATGTTGAAACAAGGAATTATAAAGTAACTCATGGTGGACATACACAAAGTGACCCCTTATGTGTTACTCCCTTGAAAAATCTACTCACCTTCAGTCTGGTGGAAACTCTGACTTGATTGTGCCAATAGAATATAGCAAAGAGGATGGGATAGTGCTCCTATGACTATGTGTTGTTATATAAGACCCCATCTTAGCAGGGCAAAGCCAAAGAGTCTGCTAGTCTTTAAGAAGTAAACTGCCATGATGAGAGGGCCCTGGGAAAAGTCACGTGACAGAAAACCTTGGATGGTCTCTGGGAGCAAGAAAAGCAATACTGTACTCATACGGTAGCAAGGAGATGAATTCCACTAATAATCACATGAGCTTGGAAAAGGATCCCAAGCTCCAGAAAGAATTCAGCTTTATTGACATCTTGATTGCAGCCTTGTGAAACCCTAAGGAGAGGACCTGTCTATTAAACTGATACACACACACAATTTGAAATAGCACATCCTTTCCAACTCTAGGTTTCAAACTTTATTATTTTGCCAATCCATTATGTATAATATGGTTTCTTCCTCTTTTAATTTGCATTTATCTATTTATAAGTGAATTTGGACATCTTTTATATACTTATAAGGTATTTTAATAGAAACTTTTATTAAGATAATTGTAGATTCAAATACAATTATTGGACCTATAATGTCCAATATGTATTATGTTTTAAACCAAATGTACTAAGCATATATTGTTCTTATTTCTATTTTATTGATTAAATGTATTTGTTCTATTTTATTAGTTAAATATTAAATATGTTTGTTTATTTGGAGAACAAATACACTGAAAAGGCAAAAAATTAAAAATATAATCACATGAATATGTTGTGTTGAAATCTCTTTCTATAATCACCAGTATTTGGTAACCATATTTCCTCAGTAAATACATCTAATTTAATTCAAGTTCTCTGGTAGCAAGCAACAGCAACCATGTGTGGTACATTAAGCAAGCAACAATCTCAAGTATATGGACTGGCACGTAGAACTTATAGAGAAGCTAAAAAACATGTTGTATTTTGGACAGAAAATGAATAAGCTTCAAGGATATAACTAACAGAGACCACGGGACAGTCAATCCTAGGTGCCTCTGTAGGGATTAATCAGCTCTAAGTGTTGGGTGCCTATGTCACTCCACTCAAGATCCAGGCAAGTGTAGGGCATCTTGACATTTCTCATCAGCTCTCTGTCCATTCCGTGTGTGGCAGGGAAAGAGGGTAGTAGTTCACAAAGGCTAATTAGTATGAGTACCCAGAAAAAAGGTCAAATTGATGTGATTCCAGCAGCTACAGCAGATGTCTACTACATCTGTAATGTTATTTTAATGACTTATTAGTATTCCACTTAATGGATTATTTAATCAATCACTTCCTGCTGGACATTAACTGCTTTCTAATTTTTGTCATTGTATTCAACATTGTGATTATTAAACTGGCAGCCAAGGCTTTCTAAGACATCTCCGATGTGCTGGTTCCATGCAATAAAAACTGTTTTCAGCTAACTGTCCATCAGAAAGTTCCTACCAATTTAAACTTGAACCCCTAGTTGAAGGGAGGATTTTCTAAACATGTGAAACATTTGATTTATTGTTTTATTTCATTGTTATTTTATTTGTAGTTCTTGGGTTGCCAATTAGATTTTAAAAATTGGATGTACTCTTCATGGTAAGTTTTTCTTCTGTGTATTGTGTGGCCTAACCATAGCTCAGTTTTTTCACGAGAAAGTTTGTCTATTATTGTTTTATAAAAGGTCTTTAACCGTTTTGTTTGTTAACTCTTTGTATCTTATGTATACAGCAATTATTTTTTTAAATATTTTATTTATTTATTTGACAGACAGATCACAAGCAGGGGGAGGGGCAGGCAGAGGGAGAGGGAGAAGCAGGCTTCCCTCTGATCAGAGAGCCAGACGCAGGGCTCAATCCCAGGACCCTGGGATCACGACCTGAGCCACATGCAGATGGTAACCGACTGAGCCACCCAGACAACCCTATACAGCAAATATTTTTAAGAACTTGTTTCTGTTTACCATTTTTTATGATATATTTCATTATACAGAGGTTTTATACTTATGTATAGTCAAACTATTAAGCTTTGCTTTTGTAATTTCTGCCTTTTGTTGTTGCTTAATATAGTTTCTGGGTGAAATGGAGTTTGTCTTTTTTTGTTTTTAATGATTAATCATCTGTACCTGTATGACGTAGTGATTAATCTATTCTTATATTATTTAGTCGAAATAGTCTTCTCATCGTTTTTTAAATGTGAATGCTTGATGTTAGTAATGAAAATTATCAGGTACCTGAACACACGTAGGATCCTGAATATTCTCCTTGAAACTCCCTCTTCTGCCTAAATTGCTTAAAAAGAGGGTTTCCCCCCTAATTTGTACTTAATTGCCCTGCACAATTCCTTCCCACCACCACATTGAGATGCAGGGGGAAGCTGGTTCTTACCTCCTCCTTAGTGCCTTGCCTCCTTAGACTTTGCCACGAGGCGATCTGATAGGTATTTCAAACCTAAATGTCCCAAACAGGACCCTTGATTAACCAACTCTGTCTTCACAAAATCACTCCACTCCTTTCAAAAATATATTATCAAGGAGCCATTCCCATAGTTCTACGCCCACCCCTCTGAGCCTCAAGCTAAACCGGAGATGCAATTTTGAATCTTCAATGGCATTTTGATTTTACCACAGTAATAGTTTCTGTTTCCAAACTTCTTCAAATTGAGGCTCAACACTGGATAACATGTATTAAGAATAAATGCATAGTGTCCACTCCAAATCCAGTCTAACTTATGTAACACCAAACATCTCCATGTCAGTTCAGGATACCCAGCCCGCTCCCTCCAGTGCGGCTTGGCTACCTCCGGACGGTGCGTGGTCCTGCCTCCCACTGGAAATACCAGTCTGGGGAGGTGGAAACAAGTGTGGGGCCTGTGGGAGGACCTCATACCACGTGGAAGACCTGCCGTGTGATGGGAGAAACTTCCACTGCTGCTGCTTTCTGTGCATGATTTGCAAGAGAAATTCAGAGAGCACAATAGTGGCAATTCGTGATGAAGAGATCGACTGCAAATCCTGCCATGGAAAGAAGTATGTGCGCAAAGGCTGTAGTTATGGCCAGGGACCCGGGTGAGAGGCTGGGCATAAAGCCAGAGTGTTCAACCTCACAGGCCTACCACAAACTGAGATTACACACTGAGAATCTGACCATCATCTAGGCACAGATAATCTAACACTCATGTGAAATTCTGCCCGCGCGTTAAGTTCTGTCTACTGCCCCATACATGGGTAGGCTGGCTGGCCAGGAGGAAGAGGGCACTGTTTCCTTTTGCTTTATTTACCAGCATTTTCAAGAATTGTTTCTTTTACATTTTAAATAAAACTTCAGCTTGAAGTTTTACATTTTACATTTTACATTAAATTTACATTTAAAAAAAAACTCCACATAGCTTTACTTCAATATAAAATCTACGTCTCAATATTTAAAGTACACATAAAACTGAAGTTTTGTAGGTTAAACATTAGGTGACCAAAATATTCACTCTTTTTTCCTGATTTTTATTATATATTCAAAGGCAAAGTAGATGACAAATTTAAAATGACCATCATAGATACTATCTTGCAATGATTTAGCATGATAAAACTAACTGTATTTTGGTGCTTTATCCCCATAGATGTTTTCTTTTTTCTTTTTATTTAAATTTGATTAGCCAACATATAGTATGCCATTCGTTTCAAATATAGTGTTCAATAATTTATCAATTCCATATAACAACCAGTGCTCATCACATCTTAATGCTTTTCTTAATGCCCATCACCTGGTTGCTCCACACCCCACCCACCTCACTTCTAGCAACCCTCAGTTTGTTTCCTAGAGTTAAGAGTTTCTCATGGTTTTTCTCCCTGTCTCCCATAAACTCTTAATCTGAATATAGTTATGCTACAGAAGTCCTACAAAACTGTGTACCTGTCACTTGCCTGTGAGATACTGACAGAGTACTATTAGCAAAGCAAACTGCATTCCAGAACTGATTTATATAGAGATTTACAAGTACTTGAGGCACAACAGCCACAGCCAAACCAACATAAGAACTCTTTTGAATGGTACTTACTTAAAAAAAAAAAAAATACGATGTCCTAATTTCCATTGTTGAAATAAAATAGAAACTCTTGACATTTAAATGTTAATGGAAAGTTCTCATATAGAGTTTAGACACAACTTATGTAATACCAGGTATCACACAATGAACAATTGTATTTTTAAGTTATCTCTTGATATTGTAATATCAAGAATAGGCAGTGTTTTAAAATATCTACTTCTAAAAGATCACTTAAAAACAATAAGATTGGGAATTACTAACAAAATTCATTTCCATTTATTTTCACAAATAAAATATGTGAAATCGCAGAGGTCAATACAAAATATATGTTTTTTTTTCCTACAGTTTTCTGAATAAACACAAAGGTGAATTTTTTTATCTCACAAACCTGCATTGATGTCAATACATTTTTAAAAGGAAATATTGTCTCATTTTTTTCTCTAGACTAATCTGATATCTCCATCATCCTAAAGCTTGGGAAATTCATTATATAGGTCAGGGTTTTACTATAGTTAATGGTTGGATTTGGCTTTCATAGATTCCTATAATTGTAACAGCGGTGGTATTTCTTCAGGCTACACTCCAGAGTCTTAATAAAAAGCATGGAACGTGGACTTTTTTTTTTTTTTTTTTTTTTTTAATCCTCGATCATTCTTTTCTTCCTTTACTCTCACAAAACACAACACTATTTGGTTCAGGGTGTGAACTATGAAGCAGCTAGTCAACCAGTTTTGGAAGGTCTAGATTTATGCCTCAGCACTTTTTACTAAAGAAGTGACCTATGGAGAAAGGAGTTTGGTATAGTGCATTGAGTAGGAGCTTTGGAAGCAGTAGAAATGCATTCAAAACCAGGTCATTTCTCTTTACAGCTGCATAAACTTGGCAGGTTACTTAATCTCCTTGAACCTTGGTTATTTTTCTGTAAAACAGTGATTGATGTTTTATGCATATCATTGCTCTGCATCTTAACCAGGAAAACTTTCTAAAAGATTGGACCCAGAAAAAAGTTCTCAAAAAATTGTAGGTGTTTGCCACTTCCCTCACTCCCTGTGCCCCAATTGCTCATCTGTATATAACCCTTCTCTCTGCTTATGTCCCTCTACCCAATTGCCCCATTTCCAGCCCCTCAATATTTTGACCCCAATTTTGTTCCCTCTACCACAGGTAACACCTCTTGAATTCTCATTTTCTGAAAAGGAGACATTTGTGTTTCTATCCGTCCCCCTTACAAACTTCCCCTAATTACAGCTGTCATACTCAGCTGGCTGTACTCTCATTTCTAACTCATTAACTTTGGTAAGGTTTATACTCTGTACTAAAGCCATAGTTATGTCTACTAGACGGTGTCCATGAAATGATTCTAAAGAATGCACATCAACAGAAAACGCTCCCTTTCCCAATGACTCTGAATATTCTTCAGAACAGAGCAGAGGATGAGCAAGGATTTCACTTGTTACACTTGGGGTTTAATGTCACAATTCCTGTGCCGATCAGGGAGAATGTTGATGACATCAAGTATAAGTTATATCTCTGCTTTTAATACCACACACAATGCCTTTAATTTATCCCCAAGATTTTTAGAGTGTCCAGACATATATCCTTTCCATCAATGCCTCATTTTTACCAAGCAACACTGTTCTCCAGAACCTTAGAATTAAATCAATCAGGGAGCTTTCTGCTCTGTTTCCCTGGTAGTTGTTCTTCTTTCTCCTGTATTCATTATTTCCAACTTCTTTATAAAAAGTTCATTCCTCACCTATTAACTTTTTTCTATCCTCACTGGATATACTGTTTGGAGGAAGATGGAAATGTAAATAAAGAGTTATTTTTTCACAAATCATTGTTCCATTGTCTTCTGGTTTCTTACTGATAAAATACCTGCAACCAATTTGATAATTGTTAGTGTTTCCAGGTCTTTGGTTTACTGTTTGAATACTCTTATGTCATCCTTTGGTCCTAAGAAGCTGGGAATCCCACAATGTCATGTATTCCCTATGTATTGCCTCTTTTTGTTGTTGTCCCAGGAATTATTCTGAACAATCAATAAACCTCTTTGGTCAGAGGCATGGATCCTTAGTCACCAGTGGAAAAGAAATTGACGCTTGATTTTTTTTCTCTGTTCTACTTTCTGATTCTCTATTTTGGGAAATCTCTTAAGTCGGGTATGGAATCTCCTTATATCTTTGCTCTTTTCTTGCCTATATATCTCATTTCTTTTTGTTACTGAGGTTTTTCTTAGCTTTCTCTTCCAGCCCTACTGTTCTTATTAATTTTAGTGAATTCAAAATTTTCTTTGTTTATTTCACGGATGCAATATCTCCTTTCAGTCTTTCCAAGGATAGACTTGTTTTTTTTCTCGTAGTTATATTTTGTCCTTCAATCCCTTCTAATAACACTAAAGTGAAAATACCCCTCTTTATTCTTTTTTAGACTTTCTCTTTCATGTTTTAAAATAATCATGCCCTTTGCTTAATTTTGAAGTAAAATCATAGAAGTTTTGTTTGTTAGCGCGGTTTTGGTGGCAGGTTATATCAGTGGATAGAGAGCCAGTCATTTTGCTGAGGGAGATTTATTCTTTATTTTTCTGGAAGATTGAAGTGGGAAATAAAGTAAAAAGAGATAAATACTCTATTTGCATTTTTTCCATTAATTTATATGATTTGGTCCTCACTTCTCACTATTTCCATACAAGGTATTTGTGTCTCCTTCATCCAGAACTTCCCCAGGATTTTATTAGTAGGACTGCCTCCCTCCTCTGAACAGATCTCCCATATCCAAGTGTTTTCAAGCTATGTCTTCGTGTGGGCTTTCATTTTCATTTTCAGTCAACATTCATCTCTCCTCTCTTAATTCCATTGATTTGTTGAAAATCTCTCATGTGCTAATCCCTATGACACAGAGAGACATCATAGCTCTATTTTACATATTCCTTTGCTGTCATTTTAACAAACGTTAAGAAGAGATGAATGCATTTACTTCCCCAATGTAACATCCTGACTTAGCTATCTGAGAATATTGAAATAAATGAAAAAATTGGCCGATGTCATTATTTGGACTCAGAATTCCACAATTGGATACTTTACAGTGATACTTAGTGAAAGGTGAGGTCCTATCACAACTGCCTGAAAAGCTGTAACACCTATGTCCAGCTCCTTTTTGCTTTTACTATGCCCTCCAAGAGAGGGCGAACCATTGGTTCCAGGGAGAGGACTCCAAACAAGAATTGAATTAAAACAAAACAAAGGTGCCTGGGTGGCTCAGTTGGTTAGGTGAGTGCCTTCCGTTTAGGTCATGATCCTGGAGTCCCGGGATCAACTTCCGCATAGGGACCCCTGCTCAGTAGGGAGTCTTGCTCTCCCTCTGACCCTCCTGCCCTCTCTCATGTTCTCTCCCTCTTACTCTCCCTCTCTCTCAGTCAAATAAATAAATGAATGAATAAATAAATAAATTAATTAATTAATAAATAAAATCTTAAAAAAAAATAAGACAAGACTTGTCCAGGAACCTCTAATAACATTTCTCAAACTTGAAAATCACTGAATATGGGCGCGTAGGTGGCTCAGTTGGTTAAGCATCTGCCTTCGGCTCAGGTCATGATCCCGGGGTCCTAGGACTGAGCCCTGCATTGGCCTTCCTGCTCAGCAGGGAGCCTGCTTCTCCCTCTACCCTTCCCAGCTGTTCATGATCTCTCTCTCTTTCCCTCCCCCAAATAAATAAATAAAATCTTAAAAATAAAGAAAAGAAAAGAAAATCACTGAGTACAAAGGTTATTTTTATCTTACCTGTTCAATCTTATCTAAGTACATTCTAACATATCCTCCACTGTTTTCTCTCATCTTTAGCCTGTTGGCACTTTTTCAGAGTTCTAACATCAAACCAAATGGAAAGGTGTTTAGTATTTCTGCTGCCTGCCTCCAGTGTGCCATCGTCGCAGACCTGGTGAAGAGTGTATCAATTTGCTGCTTCCAGTTAAGAACCGCTGTGGCTCATCTCGCTCACCCTGCTTCCCTTGCTTCCATTTTAAAGTCTCTAGCATTTCTCACTTGTTACTACCTGGAGACAGTAATCCCTTTCAGCACAAGTTTTAATTATTGCTAAAAGAAAGTCGTTTAAAATAGACTCTTTCTTTACATTTCTTAGCTGGTCTTGCTATTAAGAAACTATTTGCAAACCGCTTTTTAATTCCAGAAATATTCCATGAAACCTCTGCCTGAACTTTCTGATACAAAAATGACTGAGAAAGAGCCTGTGGAAATTTCGCAGCAGCAGAAGTTCACAAAAAGCCAAGCCAGAAGTGCGCTGCCACATCAACGCCTTAGAAATGCAGCATAGGGGCGCCTGGGTGGCACAGCGGTTAAGCATCTGCCTTCAGCTCAGGGCGTGATCCCGGCATTATGGGATCGAGCCCCACATCAGGCTCCTCCGCTATGAGCCTGCTTCTTCCTCTCCCACTCCCCCTGCTTGTGTTCCCTCTCTCGCTGGCTGTGTCTATCTCTGTCAAATAAATAAATAAAATCTTTTTTTAAAAAAAAGAAATGCAGCATAGACATCGTCTACAAACTTGGAAACAGCACAGTAGGGAGTCTGGAAAACTGCACCCATGGTACGTTATAATGGCAAAACTTGAAACAGAAGCATAATGGGAGGCTGAAAGAAGAGGAGAGCTCAGGTCCATGGGCAGTGACAGGGAAGGTGTTAGTGTAAAATAGGCCTTATTTTCTTCTCTCAGTATTTCAGGAGGTGAGGATTTGACACTATTATCAAATCACAAGCTTATCATGACCTCTGAAACTTTGTTTCTGTTGCTTTCTTTGTTCATTTACATCACAATTTTTTATGAACATATTCTTTGAGGACCATTTTATTCTGTAGACTCTCCCTCAAATATTTTGATACACAATTAAATACATGTCCTCTGAATGCCTGTAATTCTTATTAAACTATTAAACTATTAGTAAAAATTACTTGTTTCTGTATATGTTTCATATTTTTAGAATTATATATGCTTACTCTTCCAAATGGAATTATAGATTCCCTAAGGAGAAGTCTTTCTCAATGTGTTTTTTGTAGTATATATATATATACACATATATATATAAAATGGAACGCTAAATGTTGAAAACACAAATGCATCAGATCCAAGGCCTGCTTCTCTTCATATCGAGCATAATACTAGGAGCTAGGATGAGGTGTAGTTGTTATAACAAGTGAAAGTTCAACTTCAAAGCCCTTCTATTTGTGTTTCCATATACTTCTTTAATGTTCTGGTTCTGTTTACATGCAGTGCCTTACTTCACCAAATGTCAAATCCATCACTAGATGCCCAGGTTAGACTGATTTAGTGAAGCGTGGAGAAGTACGTAGGCTTTGGAAACTTGCACAGAGTAAGAGAAATGCATGGTGAGGCCTCAATTAAGGCTCAATTCTTGGTCTTCTGCTCATTGCTCTATATGCTCAATCCAGGAGAGAACACAAACTTTTTGTCTTCAACTCTGACTTCTTGGCTACCTACAGGCAAATCCCTATCTGTTTCACTCTTCCTCAAAAATCAATTCCATATTCCCAGCTACTCCAAGTTGGATGTATTATCTCAGAGACAAATACATGTAAAATAAAATTTACTATCTCCACACATTAATTTCCTAACTTTCATCTTTTTTAGTTTATTTATTTGAAACAAGGCCTTAAAATTGAAATTAGAGACATACAACTTGAATAATATTTTTAGTCCTTTGTCTTGTATTTTTTTTCAATTAAGATTCTTCCCATACTCTTATAAATTACCTGTACATTCTAGAAATATTTAAGCATACCCCCAAATGGAAAGACCACATAATTAATACAATAAACTCCCCTTTTTGTCAAATTTTTCCCCCTCTTCTCCTAGCCTGTGTGTTCTGTGAGTATGTGATTTATGACTCTACATCCCAGCTCTGGTTACCACTAGGTCTAGAGAGAGCCATCCCATCTATCGACTTTATTTACCTAATTTTCCTATCAGCAAAAACCTAGAGAGATTATTGGAACTGCAGACCTAACATTATTATTATCATATCCAATACTGACATAGGGGATTTGTAAATTTGCATATAACCAATCCAAACAAGGGTGTAGACAGACATACACTAAAATAAACCAGTAAGGGAAACTGAGCATGAAAACAGAGCATTCATTATGCGCCTTATATAATCTCCTCATTTCCCACACCAGTCTTTCTTCATTTCAACATTGCTCTCACCATTATCCATTTTTGTTCATTCTACACATTCACTGTCAAAATATTTCTACCTAGGTGTCAATGCCTTGGGATTCCAACCTCCACTTTCTCTTATAACATAGTTTTGCTGCTATCCAGTAAGCTTTAGTCAGACCAGAAATCTCTCCCTGAAACATATACACAGGAAATAGCAAAGAGAAGAGAGTGATAGCCTCATATTTCTCCTAAATTCCTTAGGAAAGTCTCGGAATTATTTAAGAATTATACAAAGAAACTTTATATGAAATATTGTATATGGTTATAACAATAGATGAGGAAAACTATTAGTGAGATTTTAATTTCAGCTTTATTGGACACCTTGAGCAAAAAAAATGCATCATAGAAAAGAATGCATTGTAGAAAACTGATATATTTTTGAAGATTTTATTTATTTATTTTAGAGAGAGAGAAAGAGAGAGAGAGTGCATGAGTACACACATTCAAGCAGAGGAGGAGCAGAGGGAGAGAATCTCAAGCAGACTCTGTGCTGAGCGTGTCTGGCTTTATCCCAGGACCCCGAGATCATACCTAAGTGGAAACCAAGAGTCCAGCGCTTAACCAACTGAGCCACCCAGCCACCCTGAAAGCTGATATTTTGGAACTACTTGTTAACAGTTTGAAGAGGATCATCTTTTTACAAATTCCATATAATCACATTTCATTTATTCTTTTTAAGTTTTTTTCACATTTTATTTTTGTGATCTCAACCAAAAAACATTTTTCTGAGTATGCCAATACTTTTGTTTCCTCTCATTTCTATTTTGATCCAGTTGTGCTTGTTATATCTGTAGCTACATCAATTGGGCAAAAAAAGGTAACTGTATAAATATATAAAAACTGCAAAGAAAACCCCATACTTTAATAAATCATCACTAAATAGTTAAATCTCTTAAACAACTAGTTAATGCATAATAACTCAAGTATGTTTGGATTGTTTTCAAGGAAAAAAATCACACTACCATTAATCTAAATTATGTCAAGTTTTAATGACATCAATTTTAAAAAATTCTGGAAAAAATCAAGTTAAGTCTCTTCAAATACGATTATAAACCTACAACATTTCTCTCTTACTGGAGTGATCTGCAATTTCATAACAACCACGTTCTGCTTTATAACTTTTCTCCTTTGAATCACTCATAGCAAATTTGGTACAGCAGAAGGGATTTTGTTTATCCCTACAGTACTGTTCTATCCTGCTGCAGGTCGTGTTTAATTTCTTCACACCATGGTTTAAAAAATCAGCTTCTGACTTCAAGGGTAGAAGAACAACCCTGAGGGATCCTGTTTGTTTTTACAGCTCTGGAAGACACACTTAATCTTTGGATTCCTACAAGTTCAAGACGACAATGGAGTATAAAACAAGGGTTTTGTGTCTTAATAAAGGTGTTGATATAAAATCCTTCTTTTTCTGAATAACATAAAATATTTATTAAAATCAATTTTTAATTTTTGTATTAGCTAGTGTGGTTCTACAAGATAGAGTTTCTAGACTAAATTTATCTTTTAGTTTATTCTCTTTTCCCAGAGGCAGCTCTGAAAAACTACTCTGCCCTTAGAAGTCAGCCTACATAATTGGAGACAAGTGATGTAAATAATTTGCCCTGCATAAGTAAAACTAAAAGACAGCATGTTAAATCTTTTTAGTTCCAATTACTAGGTAACACTGCTATTAAATTATTGAGCTCAAGGTTTCTGGAATAAATTTAGAATTTATACTTAGTATGCAATACCGTTTTTGAAATGTGAAATCTACATCATTATTCTGTCAAGATGTAGGTTTAGTGATTGAACATGTACATGACCAATTTCTTGCTCTGGTTGAACTTCAACCTTATGAGAATTATGGTATTGGCTTAGATTTCTCCTAGAAATATAGTGTGAGAATCTGGGCCAAAATTAATAATCACCCTAATTTTTAACTTCTCCACAGACCCATCTATCTCATCTTGCATGAAACACCCTTTAACTTCAAGGGATTCTCAAAGTTCAGAAAAGATATATGTGTGCACAAAAAAGGATTATAGGGGACATAACGGCATGCAGCATTAATGCAGCATCTGAATTAAAATAACTTTTCTTTCTTGTCCTTTTTAATAATATATTGATATAGTNTAGGGGACATAACGGCATGCAGCATTAATGCAGCATCTGAATTAAAATAACTTTTCTTTCTTGTCCTTTTTAGTAATATATTGATATAGTCATGGTCATTTTTAAAAATTGTAGGGTGGGGGGCGCCTGGGTGGCGCAGTCGTTAAAGCGACCGCCTTCAGCTCAGGGCGTGATCCCGGCGTTCCGGGATCGAGTCCCACATCAGGCTCCTCGGCTAGGAGCCTGCTTCTTCCTCTCCCTCTCCCCTGCTGTGTTCCCTCTCTCGCTGGCTGTCTCTCTGTCACATAAGTAAAATAAAATCTTTAAAAAAAAAAAAATGTAGGGTGGGATAAATGAATGAATGTACATTTTATATAATGGCTGCATGGTGAAACTATTGGGCACAGGAACCAGGTAAGAGCAAACCTACATGAATGTATGTTGTTTGTCTGTATACAGAGAGAATGCTTGCATAACAATATTTCCAATTTCCCATATTTCTCTACAAGAGCTCAATCAATAAGATTATAGGTCAGTGGAAGAGAATGGATTCTGAAGTCAAACTTGTGTGTGATCACTGGATCCATCGATGCTAGCATTTCATATAACTTCTTAAAAGTCTTTGAACGAAACTGTTAAGGGTGGAGTCAAACCATAATTCACCTATATTGTGGACAGGCAGGTAGGTTTTCAGTGTAATTTATGTTTCTTTCCTGCTAAACACCCTCATTTGCTGAATAACAACTGTCAGTTACCACTAAAGCAGCTTGGCTAATTCATTCAAAAACCAGTTGCAGTGTCTTAGTGAGTCTGGTTTTGAATTACATGTGATTATGGTCTGATCTTGGATACCAGCAGTCCCTACTGTGTCTGGTCTTGAATTAAATATGAACTTGATTTGATCTTTGGCACCAAAGCTCACAATGACACAGCTGTTAGTATTTTCTTATCAGAACATCTCTGAAATAGTGTAACAAGCAAAAAGTAAGGTGTTTGGGGAAAGAAACATTGGACATCTTTTCACTAGAAACACTTACTCACCGCCTGTATTAAATATCTTTATGCAGAAAATATCATTTTAAATATTTTGAAGGACAATAAAATAGCTGTGTGTAAAAGCTTCATTGTAAAAAGAGTAAGTAGGTTACATATTTAGGAGGGCAGAGGCTTTGCTTATAGTTTTGCCTTGAGTGATACTCAGCAAGAGTTGATTGTGTGATTGGCCATCCCAAGTCAAGAACTAAAATGGGGTTAGATGTTTTTGATGAGTGGGTTCTGGCACAGTGCTTTACTGATTGTGTTTTTAGTACTAATCAATTTCCACAGTGTCTGTCTCTGTTAGTCTTGTTCATTACAGAAACAATACCTGTGTTAAAGCCTTGTAAACTCTTCTCTGTGCCAAGAACTTCCTTCACATGAATATAGAGTTCCAACTTCGCAGCCATTATGACTACTGATCCAGCAACTTTATCCCAAAGAGGTAAGATTATGGCTTCATGAATAGAAAAGAAACTGCCCCAAATCCTAACCCAATTGAATGGATAAATTTGACTGGCTTTCAAGAAAAATAGCTAAAAGAATTGTCACTGCTGTAAATCTACAAATCATGATGGGGGGTGAAGTTCTCAAGGAAAAGGTATAGTCAACATTTGTCTCTATTGTTAGTTTTGCTTTCAGAGATAGTGTACTTTTGTTTTTCTCTTTCATCAGGGTTGATACAAACTTTCAAAAGTGTAATATCTTACTGAATCACAACATTGAATTTGTGATGAAGGGAATGTTACCCAGACCTCTTATGCCCCGCTACTAGAAATCAAGTTTGCAGATTAGGAAGGATCTATTGTCCCCATCAATAAAACATGGGAAGAAAAAAAAATAAGCATACTCATTTTAGTTATGTGTACTATTTACCTCTCCTCCTTTCTATTTAAATTCTTTTTCCCTTTTTTAATTAAAGTATAATTAACATACAATGTTGTATTAGATTCGGGTATACACCACATTGATTCAACAATTCTATACATTACTCAGTGCTCACCATGATAAGTGCAGTCACCATCTGTCACCAAACATTATCATAATATTATTGACTATATTCCCTATGCTGTAATTTTCATCTCTGTGACATAATTTATTTTATAATTGGAAGATTGTATGTCTTAATCCCCTTTATCTATTTCATCTTATTATCTTCCCTTTGAATATTAGGCTATCTAAGGAGAATAAACTTTGTTTCCTTTTCAGAGAGATAGCAAAGGCTTTTGAGCACAGATCTCAGAGTCATGTAGGTTGAAGGTCTAAAGCCTGGGTTTATCTGTGTCTTGTAAACCTCAGTTTATACCTTTGTCGAGTGCCAATTAAAAAATGCATGCTTTGTGGAGTTGCTATGATTAAATGATATAACGTAGTTAAAATTCTTAGTCTAGAGCCCAGTATATAATAAATGCTTGGTTAATCCTAATTATTGTTCAGTATTATTCAACAATACACATGAAAATTGAAAGTTCAATTATTCAGATTGCCACAGTTATGGGTATTTCTTTATGATGTGGTATTATGACTTGGATCTGTTCTTGATAAATAATCAGAATTTTTTTTTAATAGAAAGTTCTTGAAGGTTTTGGGTTTTTTTAAAGATTTTATTTATTTTGAGAGAGAGAAAGAGAGAATGTGAGCAGGGGGACAGGGAGAGAGAGAATCTCAAGCAGAATCCCCACTGAGTGCAGAGCCCAACCCAGGGGCTAGATCTCATGACCCTGAGACCATGACCTGAGCTGAAAACAAGAGTCAGGTGCTTAACTAACTGAATGACTCAGGTACCCCTAAATATATCAGGACTTTAAGCTACATATGATTGCTTAAAATTTTCCCTTTTCAGTAATAATAATAAAAAATTCCACCCCCTTAGACATTTAAAACATAATGTTTGTGTAAAATACCAGAATCTAGTCCCTCAAACCAGTAAGATACTCTTTAAGTTTTATTTTTAGAGGAGATCTCCGACTGTGGTATTTCAATTACTGCCTACCCCTTTTGATGGATATCCAACTGAATGAAAACTAATCTGTCCACAATTACAGTACAGGTCTTGGGACAGGGAAACTACCTCTTTCTTTTAGAAATGGACCATGAATTTTTGCTTGTATCATCTGTATGCAACTTTCACTTGTTAAAGAATGCAGCTGATGTTTAAAAATTGCCCTAGATGAAAGGCGTTAGTGTGGGCAAGGTGAAAATCAAGAGCTTGTGAATACATTAAAGGCTTAAAGAATTTTTGGAAACTATTTCTAACTATGTATAACGCACAATTTCTAAAATGAATAAAAGTTTGAAATAAGCTTTAAATAAGATGTTGAGAAGATGTAAGAAGTGTAGCTACTTTCATCTTAATCAATGCAAGTTGTGATGAGGCAATCAGTCAGACCCCAATCTACCCAAATGAAATCTCAAACAACAACAGAGGTTATTTTTTTACTTTAGTTTGTGTTAAGAGAAATGGGCAATGTAAGTGCTGTGCAGATTTAATGTGCTAATGAAATCAATTCATCAAGTTTTAAATTATGTAGGAAATTAAAATAAGAAACTGTTCTGTACACAAAAAAAGNAAGGAGAATAAACTTTGTTTCCTTTTCAGAGAGATAGCAAAGGCTTTTGAGCACAGATCTCAGAGTCATGTAGGTTGAAGGTCTAAAGCCTGGGTTTATCTGTGTCTTGTAAACCTCAGTTTATACCTTTGTCGAGTGCCAATTAAAAAATGCATGCTTTGTGGAGTTGCTATGATTAAATCATATAAAGTAGTTAGAATTCTTAGTCTAGAGCCCAGTATATAATAAATGCTTGGTTAATCCTAATTATTGTTCAGTATTATTCAACAATACACATGAAAATTGAAAGTTCAATTATTCAGATTGCCACAGTTATGGGTATTTCTTTATGATGTGGTATTATGACTTGGATCTGTTCTTGATAAATAATCAGAATTTTTTTTTTTAATAGAAAGTTCTTGAAGGTTTTGGGTTTTTTTAAAGATTTTATTTATTTTGAGAGAGAGAAAGAGAGAATGTGAGCAGGGGGACAGGGAGAGAGAGAATCTCAAGCAGAATCCCCACTGAGTGCAGAGCCCAACCCAGGGGCTAGATCTCATGACCCTGAGACCATGACCTGAGCTGAAAACAAGAGTCAGGTGCTTAACTAACTGAATGACTCAGGTACCCCTAAATATATCAGGACTTTAAGCTACATATGATTGCTTAAAATTTTCCCTTTTCAGTAATAATAATAAAAAATTCCACCCCCTTAGACATTTAAAACATAATGTTTGTGTAAAATACCAGAATCTAGTCCCTCAAACCAGTAAAATACTCTTTAAGTTTTATTTTTAGAGGAGATCTCCGACTGTGGTATTTCAATTACTGCCTACCCCTTTTGATGGATATCCAACTGAATGAAAACTAATCTGTCCACAATTACAGTACAGGTCTTGGGACAGGGAAACTACCTCTTTCTTTTAGAAATGGACCATGAATTTTTGCTTGTATCATCTGTATGCAACTTTCACTTGTTAAAGAATGCAGCTGATGTTTAAAAATTGCCCTAGATGAAAGGCGTTAGTGTGGGCAAGGTGAAAATCAAGAGCTTGTGAATACATTAAAGGCTTAAAGAATTTTTGGAAACTATTTCTAACTATGTATAACGCACAATTTCTAAAATGAATAAAAGTTTGAAATAAGCTTTAAATAAGATGTTGAGAAGATGTAAGAAGTGTAGCTACTTTCATCTTAATCAATGCAAGTTGTGATGAGGCAATCAGTCAGACCCCAATCTACCCAAATGAAATCTCAAACAACAACAGAGGTTATTTTTTTACTTTAGTTTGTGTTAAGAGAAATGGGCAATGTAAGTGCTGTGCAGATTTAATGTGCTAATGAAATCAATTCATCAAGTTTTAAATTATGTAGGAAATTAAAATAAGAAACTGTTCTGTACACAAAAAAAGACTATGCCCCAAGAGAATATCCNAGAGCCCAGTATATAATAAATGCTTGGTTAATCCTAATTATTGTTCAGTATTATTCAACAATACACATGAAAATTGAAAGTTCAATTATTCAGATTGCCACAGTTATGGGTATTTCTTTATGATGTGGTATTATGACTTGGATCTGTTCATGATAAATAATCAGAATTTTTTTTTAATAGAAAGTTCTTGAAGGTTTTGGGTTTTTTTAAAGATTTTATTTATTTTGAGAGAGAGAAAGAGAGAATGTGAGCAGGGGGACAGGGAGAGAGAGAATCTCAAGCAGAATCCCCACTGAGTGCAGAGCCCAACCCAGGGGCTAGATCTCATGACCCTGAGACCATGACCTGAGCTGAAAACAAGAGTCAGGTGCTTAACTAACTGAATGACTCAGGTACCCCTAAATATATCAGGACTTTAAGCTACATATGATTGCTTAAAATTTTCCCTTTTCAGTAATAATAATAAAAAATTCCACCCCCTTAGACATTTAAAACATAATGTTTGTGTAAAATACCAGAATCTAGTCCCTCAAACCAGCAAAATACTCTTTAAGTTTTATTTTTAGAGGAGATCTCCAACTGTGGTATTTCAATTACTGCCTACCCCTTTTGATGGATATCCAACTGAATGAAAACTAATCTGTCCACAATTACAGTACAGGTCTTGGGACAGGGAAACTACCTCTTTCTTTTAGAAATGGACCATGAATTTTTGCTTGTATCATCTGTATGCAACTTTCACTTGTTAAAGAATGCAGCTGATGTTTAAAAATTGCCCTAGATGAAAGGCGTTAGTGTGGGCAAGGTGAAAATCAAGAGCTTGTGAATACATTAAAGGCTTAAAGAATTTTTGGAAACTATTTCTAACTATGTATAACGCACAATTTCTAAAATGAATAAAAGTTTGAAATAAGCTTTAAATAAGATGTTGAGAAGATGTAAGAAGTGTAGCTACTTTCATCTTAATCAATGCAAGTTGTGATGAGGCAATCAGTCAGACCCCAATCTACCCAAATGAAATCTCAAACAACAACAGAGGTTATTTTTTTACTTTAGTTTGTGTTAAGAGAAATGGGCAATGTAAGTGCTGTGCAGATTTAATGTGCTAATGAAATCAATTCATCAAGTTTTAAATTATGTAGGAAATTAAAATAAGAAACTGTTCTGTACACAAAAAAAGACTATGCCCCAAGAGAATATCCAGCCTTGAAAAAATAAATAAATAAATAAATAAATAAATAAACCCCTAACAAATTTAGGTAAGATTTTTTTTTTTAAATGTTACAAATCAGTTGCTTTTAAGGACATTTTTTTTTTTTTAAGTTTCCTCGTGAGTCTCCCGAATTTCTACTTAGAAGGGAGCCTAGCAATGGAAATCTGAAAGAAGCAGCCAAAAGATCCTTTGTGAAGTTGTGTGGCTAACAAGTGAGGTGCTATGCCTCAGATCAGTGGTCTACCACTTGGCTATGGGGGGAGTATCTGGAGGCACTCAAGGGTGTGTGGCTACAGACAGTTTAAGGGAATTAATTTTCAAATTAAAGACTTACATCTCTTATATTAAATCTTTCCTAAGAGTCTTTGATGGAATTTTAGGTCCAATTTTCCACCACTGTATACTAAAATTCTCCAACTTCAAAAATCAAATACCTCCTTCCCAACACTAACCTTATAGTGATAATTGATCCGGAATATTAGAATTTATTAGTGATTTTGAGAAAACGAAGAATTCTAATTACAAAATAAAAATAAATTTGGCTAGGACACCTGGGTGGCTCAGTGGGTTAAGCATCTGCCTTTAGCTCAGGTCATGATCCCAGGGTCCTGGGATCAAGTTCCGAGTCGATATGCTTCTCCCTCTGCCTGCCACTTCCCCTGCTTGTGCTGTCTATCTCTCTCTCTCCAAATAAATAAATGCAATCTTTAAAACAATAAAAAGTAAATAAATTTAGAAGACCAATGGTTTTTAACTAACTCTCTTAAACCAAATTGGAGGAGTATTTACATGAATTGTAAGCTGATAGGTCATTTAAAAAGGATATTTGTTGACGAATTAGAACAAGACTTTTTGCATACATCTTAAGAGCTTAAATAATTCAATGACATTACTAGAATAATACTCTTTTTATTGCAATTTTTTTCTTTTCTTTCTTTTTTCTTTTTCTTTTTTATTTTAATTCCAGTATAGTTAACATACAGTGTTATATTAGTTTCAGATATACAACGTAGTAATTTAACAATTCCGTATTACTCAGTGCTTATCACCATAGGGTACCCTTACTCCTCTCTACTTATTTATGTGAAAAAAGTACTTCAATGCCTGCATGTATAAAAATGAACCAAAAATAAGGAGAACAGAATTTATGGTAAACTCTGTCTCATTCTAACAATAAGGATTCATTCAGTTATAAGATATAGATATTAGATTTAATACAACAAAAAAGTCCAACATATTTCATAAAGTGATATGTTTTACATAAAAATCACTTTAATGTGTAAAAGTTATTTATGAAAATATGAATACATTTACATTGTCTATATCAATTAGGTACGAATAATTATCATCATAACTTACAGGCAGTAATAATTACTACAATAATACTCCTGAAAGAATTTTTTAATATTTACAGAGGCTTATGACCACAAAAATAAATTAAGTCAATGAAACTCTTCCTTGCATAAAATATGTTACATAAAGTGTCATATGTGATAAAATGACATATTTTATGTGAGGAGTTGAATGAAATTGGTTTTAGAAGAAAAAAATGTAAAATTTCTGATGGTTGAGCAAAACAATGTTGATATTTTCCTAAAAATGGATAATAGTGGGTATTAAAACATTAGAGTATCTTGATTCCATTGAAAGTGTTTAAAGGAGTGATAAACCCACTTTATTTTTAAATGCCAATATTCACCTTATGCTGGATATTAAACTCTTGTAATTATTAAAAACTGAGATATAAAGTATAACTGCTCAAAAGTGTATCTAGTGTATTTTATTTATATAAATTCTTGTGTAAACTAAAGCCAGATTAAATATTGATTGGGGTGGCTTAGACATACTTATGGAAATTTGAGCACTAGGAAGAAATCAACACTGAAAACACCCATTTGTCCATTATGAAGTAGAATTTCATTAGTTCAGTATCCTTATGTACACTATATTTTTTAGTAATCTTTAAAGAATTTACAAATTTTAGAGATTTTTTATAGTATGCTACCTTTTAAAAAATTATTAAGAAGTATTTTCCATGAATTATTTCATGTAAACTTTCAGTAGGCCTGTGACAGCATCCGACTAGAGACATCATGTACTTACAAGTGGAAAAGTTGAAATTCAAATCAAAGGACTCTGACCATGGAGTATATATGGATTCTTATCCTTTGGTCTTTTACATCTTGGCATTTCTCAATTTTGAGATAAGAAAATAGAAAAAAAATCTGCTCATCTTATTTGATCTGATTTTTATTTACCAGTAATATATAATAGAATTGTTATAAAACTAAAAGCCAGATTTGGCCACACTTCCACTACGCCACAATAACTTTCCCATACATTTAAGAAAAACTATGGTTTCATTGAATATTAGGCTCAATTACTTTGTACCTTGATATATTAGAAAATAATTATATTCTAAATAAAAATAATATTAATATGTTTCTGTATGTGACTACATATTACACGTATTTCTAGTAAGTAGGAACAATATAAAAAAAGATTTAAAGTAAAAGACTAGTGAAACTATACATATTAAATAAGAAATCTCTTTTACTGAAATTTCTGTGAAGAATATTCAAAATAATTACTGGAATTGAGAAATTTTATTGCTTCCTATGAATTTATTATATTGCAAAGATCTTATTTTTCACAAAATTGTTTTATGAAGACAATGTCAATACAGTGACATATATAAATTTAGTTGTTTAAATTTATCACTCACCCTGTTGATGAATGATGAAAATTTGAAAGAAATTCACATAGACTAAAAGTTTGGCATATTACAGATTCTAACTGCAGAAGACTGAATGTGTCTCTCCCCCCACCAAATTCATATTTTGAAATCCTAACCTCTACTGTGATTATATCAGGAGGTAAGACCCTGCAGAGGTGATTAGGTCATGAGGGCAGAGCCCTTATGAATGGGATTAGTGCCCTTATAATAAGGACCTCCAGAGAGCTCTCTCACCCTCTTTTCACCATATGAGGATTCAAGAAGATGGCAGTCTGCAATCTGGAAAAGGACCTTCCCCAGAGCCTGACCATGCTGGTACCTGAGCTTGAACTTTCAGCACCCAGAACTATGAGAAATAAATTTCTATTATTTACAAGCAACCCAGTCCATGGTAGTTTGGTAGAACAACAGGACTGAGTAAGACAGTAACAATATAAAAAGAAAGGTCACAGAAGCATCAAAGTCTGTACAATTTTCCATCTTTAGCTTAACATTGCAATGTCATAGAACTAGTTTGTTTTCATTTTGCTTTATTAGTGCTAGATACCCAAACAGATTTTTTTATATATAAATGTGGATGTTCAGAGAGCTAATTTGGGCCAAATAACTTATTAAATATGATTTGGTAATTTTTGAGCCTAGAAAATAAATTAAACTCACAATTTTTGACTTAACCATCTGTAACTTCAGCTATCATCATATATTAAAAGGTATGAAGAAATTAATAAATCTTGGTTAGTTTTAACAGTTCACATAGCCTGTGAAAGAAAATGATTTCTAAATAATGCTATTTGATCTGTTCAGAAATTATTGACCAATTTGTCTCTGATCCATATTCCCCACATTTAACATATCCTAGAAAGCACTAGATCACTGAGAAAGACCAAGAGAAACAAATGTTCTTGTCATAATCTATATATTAGACATATTATATATGTATTGTGTGCATGCCTCCATGTGCATGTATATGTGCATACATGGATGTGTGTATATGCATGCATATACGTGTGTGCATTTGCATACATACGTGTATATGTATACACATGTGTGTCTATATGTGTGCATAAGTATGCATGTGCCTGTGTACATGTACACATGTACCTTCATACACCCGTCTACTTACACACACACACAGTGGTGAACTGATGACAAAGAGGACACTGTAATTTTCTTAGACATTGCTAAAGAACATTGCATTAAATCTAATCAGGATTTTTTTTTTTTTTTTTTTTTTTAGCAAAGGACAGCTGTTCTTTTGACTTGCTCAGACTGCCAGGCCTCCTCCTCACCACCATATCTTATTAGCCACAAACACTGCACTGAAAAGTATTTACTTATCTAATTCCCTTTTTCATTTCTATTACTATTTACTAACCTCAGGCCCTTAACATTAGCTCATCATCTCTCAAACCAGAGTCTTCCTTCAACCCAGATACTTCACCAGTGCCAGATAGCTCTCTAGCATAAACACAATAACAACATTCAACTTTACATCTTTTACTGACTGTCCGTTGCCTTTGGCATCATGTTGTATAACACTAATTACATATGCAGACAAAAAATTAATTTGGAGGAAGGAATCAAAAGTGGGTTTATGGAAACCAGTTACTGGATTACTGCAACAATCTAGGCAAAAGTGATAATAACATGAACCACAAAAGGTGTGAAATATTTAGAAAACAGTTAATATATTATAAAGATATTTAATGAGTAAAATAAATAGAAATTGATAACCAATTAGGTACGAAGAGTAAGAAAGTGGACAGCTAGAAAAATCTAGCTCTTCTGATTTTGATCAGAAGATCATTGGAGGGCCAATGAGGACACTTTAAATCTGGGCTACAAGACATTATAGATGGAAATTCATGGGTTCACTTTTGGATGGATTGAATTAAAGATGTCTGGAAATAACATGGAGATCTGAAGTGAGTTTTTGAACATAGGAGTATGGATATTCAAGGAGAAGTCAGTGCTGGAACAAGGGAAAAAAAGAGTTAATATGGAAAAACTGCTTTGAAAGTAGTGCAGAATTAACAGATTAAAGGACCAAACTGTAAAGTCCAGGTAGAAGATGTATAAGACAGGTTAAGCTAAGGTGGAGAAGTGGGAGGAAAGCCAGAAGAGAGATGTTGTCATAAAAGACAAGGAAAAAAGGAGGACTTTGGTGAGGCTTAAACATGGGACCCTATCTCCAACATTTGCTAACAATTGACAATACCTTCTGCAACTTAAAAAAAAAGAGAGATAAAAAAAGATAAGACCAGGGTATATAAAAATATCACTTGTAAAGAGCTGGTTGGGATGGAGAAGTCGTTTGAGACCTCATGATCACAATTGAAATAAAAGAAGTAATTAACAAACTTTGGGCAGTGGGTCAAATTTCACTTTCTCCACATTTCACTTGTTTCTAGTGCCACTTTCTATTTTAGTTGAACTTTGTGGAATACATCTGCAAGTCCTTAAAGTATGTGGACCACTCTCAGTCTTGGGTTTTGAGACAGAAAGACAATTTGAAAATCAACACCGATTAAATGCAGATATCTCAATGCAAATAGAATGAAGCAGAAACACAAGGATTGGACAGTTTTGCATCATTTTTACAGAATTTTTGTCAAATAGTGTTAGCACAGGTAAATAACTAAGGGTATTTGCTTATGTTAACCACTAGTTGTTACTCTCACCCATTAATTACACAAGCACACACCCACACACGCATATGCCTACTTGCTTCTACAGCAATAAAATAGTAAAACAATGAAAATGATACATAAGCACATTATGGAACAGGTTTCAGTAATGTCTGGCACTTATATTCAAACTTCCATTCTAAATGATTGGTACGTTGTTTACATAATATATGCAGAGCAGGTGTTCCAACCTCCAAAACAGAAGCTCCACTGAGGTAGAAATAAAGTAATTTTTCTGCTTCAGCAACTGGGAAGATCTTTTTTAAGGAAAAAAATTAATTTTTGCAACTAAAGCAGAAAAGGGGAGGCAAGATAGGGTCAGTCTTATCTTAATTATTGATAATAGACCTGACAAGCTAACTTTCCAAAGGCTTGTGTCATTGGCGAGGGTCATTTATTCAAATACTTGCATGTAGAGTTACAAAAAAGAGACTCTGATTTGAATGTATCCAAGTACATAAATATTCAAAGTAACATAAAAAATCTGCATGGCTGTATAAATCACTAACTTATTATCTATATATTAGGCTGTAGTTTATTTTGCTGCAGCTGTAATTCCTAGTGAGGAAAAAAATCAAAGAGTAGCAAAATAATTTGAAACATTCATTTATAGCCCATTTTAACTGAAATGAACATTTATATTGCAGATGAATTATGATAGTTAAATGCGCTCAGTTTTGTGAAGGATTGGCATCAATTAATAATGTATTTTACATTCAATATGTGATTCTATAGAACTTAAAATTAAGATTTTAGATTTTTTCAAGAAAAGGACAGAAATATTATAAGGCTTTAATTGGTTTTACCAGGTAGGTAACTCAGAACCCCTCTTTGAAGCCAATAAACAGCCGACTATTTTGGGTTTAGAAGTTCAGATACTGCTATAATTACAAGAATCAAGAAACAAAAGACATAAATTTGAAAGTAAATTAATATAAAAGACAATTTAAGATTATGTACACGTTCATGCCATAAATAAAAAAAAAAAACAGCTTTGCTTTTACAAAGATACTTGTGTCATTCTTTTTTTTTTTTTTTCCTTTTCCTATGGTCCATGGAAGTGTTGAAATAACTTTCTAGGCCCAAGATGCAGCTGCTCCTGAGTTGAAACTCAGATAACTTTCATGTCCCTATAAATACTTTGCTTGACGAGGAATGTAGTACTATAATCCAGTCAGCCGGTTCCCAAACACAAAACCAGCTGCGGGCTCCATGCTTACTTCATGGTTTCTCCTCAACCCAAACAAGGCTGACCATATATGTGGCCCCAGCCAATCAGATAGTTTCTATTTGTCTCTTCCTTGTTTGTTATTATTTATCTTATAAAAGCTTCCTGCCTTCCTCCCCTCCTGCAGTTCTCAGAATGAAGACAGCAGTCTCATGAATTACTAAATTAATTTTGTTTGTATCACCTATTGTTTTGTTTAATCATTTTTGGAACAAAAGGGAACAAATGCAAATGAAAATAGAGCTATTGACTTTGTTATCTTGAGTCTTGGTATAATAGTAAAAAGTAGCCAAGGCCAACCTATTTATCCATCCTTGACTTGAAATCTGCATAAGAGGCATCCATGGGGTTAATAAGTAAATACAGTCTGTCCTCATTATTCTTGATAATTATGTTTTACAAAGTGTCTGTGAACACTGATGTAGTGAGTACAGAACCATTGTTCTAGGGAAAATACAGAGTTAGGTACTGTGAGACTCTGGTCACAACATGTGCATCAGCCTTATACATAACCTTTTTTTTTTAAATGTATTTTTCTGTTTAAAGATGCTTTTTTTTTTTTAATATATAGTGCTGATTGATTAACACTGAACTCAAGGTCAACAACTGTATATCTCATGTCTGAATGAAGCTTATCAAACACATGTATTTTATCGTTAAGGCATATCATAATCTTCTTGCCTTTAGGAAATTCAGACCATGCTTTAACACTAGGTAGGGGGCCATTTTAGACAGCTAAATCATCATCAACAATAACAAAATCAAAAATGCAGAAAACATAGCACTGAATAGACTGCAAAAAAGGATGCTCATTTAGAATATGAGAGCTGACGCTAGAAGCCAGAGCGGCCTTGGTTCATGTCAGCTGGGGAGGTGTGCTCTGGGCAAATCACATTTTTTGTTGTTCTGGGCATGTCTGTGAATGACCTTGAAAGTGCTGGGAATACTGATTTGGGGGTTATATATGAATTTTAGCATGGAGGCAAAAATGCAAATACGAAATCTAAGAATAATGAGGATTGACTGAATCTGTCCCTTTCTGCTACCACTCCCTGATAAACGGTTCCAATGGGCATGGACAGCTAGAGTTTACCCTGATAAATGGTTCCAATGGGCATGGACAGTTAGAATTTAGGTAATTGTCAAAAGTGCTTCAAAGACTTCAGAACTTTAAAAAATTAAACACCTACAGATTAAGAGGAATTTACTCAGAGCTAGTATCATTGAATAAAGACATACAAGACCATAGTTTGGAGCTAAAAATAAGCTGTACATCTGTCAACTTTTTCTCTAGTTGAATTAGATGTGAGGTTTTTTGGTGTTTGTTTTGTTTTTGGTTTTGCTTTCATTGGGGAGGAAAAGACATATGGCAGGATTTATCTCAAATTTGCATTTCTAGAAAAAATAAATAAATAAAAAATAAAATTTGCATTTCTGACCCATAACAGGTCAATGTGTGAAATCAATACCTTTTGCATTGAATTGGGATTGCCATCTCCAGCTGATTGATAGTGAAACTATCTGGTAGCGTGGGACCATCAGGGAGACTGCAAAAAAGCTTTGGAACAGATTATTACTCAAGTTTTCATGTTTCAAACTACCAACATCTAAAGTTATAATATACCACAGTCTTCTGGGGTGACTGTTTTCTAAGGGCAAATGACTATTAACTTATTAAGATACCTGTGTATATTTGCAGGCCACTGATTTTAAGGAGATTCTTAAAGTATAGGCATTATTCTATAATCAGTTTTCAAAGTGATTGATGTACCCTTATATGTGACTATAAAGCAAGTCAGGGACGTTACTAAAATCTATTAGCAGAAGCATGGGGACCTGAAAATCATTTCTGAGTTATTTATAATTCTTAATAAAAAGTGAAATGTGGGGACTCTGGAGAATATATTTGGTGAATTTAAGGGACAAAAATGAGTGCATTTGGGGATAACACTAAGTACCAAGAAGTGACTTTAACAGATAAAAGAACCTTTTAAAAATGTTTTAAAGATTCTTTGGGAAAAAAAAACAACTTTTCATATCCAAAGAGAATGCAGAATATAAAATTCAGATATATGGAGGCAGGAATAAAAGAGATTAAAGTGAATGGGGCAATTTCTAGATAATCAAGGTAGTTTGACCACATGTAGTTATCTCCTCTCCTATTCAAAACTAAAATATAGAAAAGAAGTTTAAATAAAAGTGAAAGTCAATATGTACAAATCCTAATGTGATTTTAACATGTTTTTGTAAAAGTCAGCAGATAGAGATGTAAGTAGCTGACTTAGCAGAGAAAGGGGAGGAACAATTCCAGAGCAAATGACCCCATTAAAGCCTAGAAAGTTCAGCACTTGGAGCCCTCAGGTATCTTGAAAACAGGACTGAAGATATGAAGCTTGAAGTTGAGATTGAAAAGAGAAGAGGGAGAGCTCCAGAAAGATCAAGAAAGAAAATTGAAGTTGATAGTTTATCATGATATATTTGAGCATTTGGAAAACAATATTCCTAAAAATTATTTGACAGGTTTGATGGAGCAGAAAAGTAAAACCTATTTGATTAAAAAAATGCATCATACTCATAGCTTTGTGTGCTTCAGTAGAGAACAGTATTGACATAGGCTACATATTTACATAGTCTAAATAAATACGGAGTCATAATGTGACCAAAAATCAGGACTGTATTTGAGGAGAAGTAGAAGGGGGTGTCAACTTGGCAGGAAGACAATAGATGATGTCTGAAATTGAAAATTTAAGATGAAACAGTATAAACATTATGTAGAAATATGAAGCTAATATATAAAGAAACAGCTGGAAGTCTTGGAAGTATTTTTCTCCAGGGCTGAAGTCGGGGGTGGAGAAAGGCAAACAAAAAACAGGCAGAAAAAAGGCAGTTTTTACTATAAACTTTGGTAACATTTTTTTTTTTTTACAAATTCACTNACAAATTCACCTAAATGTGTTACTTTTGCTAAAATAAATATGATACAAAAACAGTAATTAAAGCTGGGGGGAGATTTTGGCAATCCCCTGTAAATGGTTTGAGGTATCATCACATTACAATTTTACAGGGCCAGTAGCAGGACAAAAACCCATATTCCTGATATATATACAGATATAGATGGTGACAGATGATAGATGATAGATAGACAATAGACAGAGATATAGTTAGATAGATGATAGATGATAGATAGATAGATGATGATAGATAGATAGATAGATGATAGATAGATAGATAGATAGATAGATAGATAGATAGATAGATAGATAGATGATAGATAGATAGATGATAGATAGATAGATAGATAGATAGATAGATGATAGATAGATAGATGATAGATAGATGATAGATAGATAGATGATAGATATACCTACATATCAAACATATATTTTTTTTCCTTCTGATTGGTTATTTGGATTATTTTTTATAGGCTTCCTTCATTGATTTCAGTTCTGTGTTCCATTGCTTAAATATGAGTCCCCCTAAAACCATCTGCCAATTGCTACCTCTGCTAAATTGAGTCCTTCCCCTTTCATAAAACTTTGCATCTCTTTCCATACATGAAACCACCCTATATTACAGAAAATTAGGCTACAAACTTCTCACTATGGATTTTTGCCGTTTGTTATTTTTCCTATCTTAAATATCCTTTTTCATCCTTCCCTCTCAATTGAGTCTTAAACAGCATTCAGGATTCCGTTCAAATCATTCCAAGAAGCCCTCTTGGGCCATTTCAGTATTTTTTTTTTTAAGATTTTATTTACTTATTTGGGAGAGAAAAGGTGAGGGAGGGCCATTTCAGTCTTTAAGTGATTATTGCTCCTGTGTCAATCAGGACTCATTTAGTGACCAGTTTCATGAATTCAGCTCCAACTGATTTAAGAATAATAATTTTTTCACCAACATGCCTGGAAAAGTCCAGGAGTAGAAGAAACCCTGGGCATAACTACATCCAGGAATACCCATGTTTCTATATCTCTCAATGCTGCTTTCTTTGTCTTAAGCTTTATTCCTAGAAGGCTCTTCTAATTGACTGCCAAAGATGGTCAGGACGACTCCCATGATTTAATCCTACTAGCCTCTGACCTGCACAGAAATAGTTCCATCAACATTAGTCCAGTAAATCAGGAAGCAGATTTTCATGGGTCCAGCTAGAGGCAGTGCAGCTAGCAAGAAGAATATGCTAATTAACCAGGAAGGAGTCACGTACACACCATTGGGGTTCACTGTGGTCTTATTATATCACATGGTCTGAGAGGGAAGAGGTACATTGCTAAAAAAAAACTGAGTTGATAAAAACATATTTCCACCAGTGATCCTTCCTCTATCATCCTATATTTCTGGTCTATAGCACCTGACATTTAGCATTTACCTTACGTTATTATAACTACACTGTATCCATCCACATGTGTTTATGAATGCGTGTGTGTTTTCTCCTCAAGACCATGATAAGACTTTATGGAGGGTTACATTTTATATTATTTTTTATACCCAGCAATCAGTCCAGTGATCTGTGCAAAACAGGAATATAATAAACATTTGTGGTTAATGCAGAATTACAGGAAAGGATATCCAATAATTAATCAGCATATCCTACGCCAACTTGTGTGTGAATGCCTATGATAGGGAGACGTTTCCATACATATCACATCTCTCAGTATAAGGATCCCTTATTAAAAACAAACAAACAAACAAACAAACTGCTATGTTCACGACATCTAACCTATTAGCTGTGGCTCTATTCTCCTAAAGACCAAAAATTGATTTAGTTTGTCAAACTGCATACAAACAGGCAGAAAACAATTCTGACCTTATGCAACAATAGAGCTTGGTATTTGTGAAACCAAAAGTTTTAAAGAAACACATCATCTAATAAACTGGAAATGGTGGTGACATTTTATAGCTTAAATGTGAAACGAAAGGGCATTTCATCGACATTCATGATGTTTTAAAAACAAAGGAAATTACCTTGTATAAACTGCATTAAGTAGCCAACCAGTGTTTCTCCACACTGTTGGTTATTCATGAGCCTCTGGATGGGTCTCAGCTGGCTCATACACTGCCCTACCCCGCTCACACCTCATTCTGTGGCCTCCTTCCACTTGGTTACATCAAAGCAGCCACTTCATCCTCCAGCTTGGCCTGGACCACCTCTGTGGCTTCTGAAGACTGCTCACACCTCAGGGCTCCCTGGTTCTTTAGCTGAGACCAGAGATGCTTCTTATCTCAGGCTCTGCTCTGCATGAATTGAGCTGAGAGTTTCATACAGGCAGAAAGCTCTTAGATTCTAAGACCTTCTCTCCCAAGGGAGCATACACCTAAGAAAAGGTATCAATGGACATGGAGGGGATAGAAACTCAGAAGCTGCCTAGTGTGAAATTAATGATCAAGCTGAAAGACGATTGGCAGAATATGGAAAAGCTCCCTCTAAAGAGCAGGGAGACTGTGAGGTAGCTGAGAACAGAGGCAGCCATCTATGAAGTGGTCTCACAACATACCATACGTTGCAGTCATTCTTAAACTGTGGTTTGGGGACTGCTAGGTGTTCCAAGACATTTTCATTGTCATCTAAAATGTCAAACTGACTTAATTTCATATAAAAGACTAAGATTTTACTTGTCTTTTACTCTTATTCTCTCAGGAGCATACAATGTAATTTTCTTATTAGTGTCATCAGTCTGCAGACAACGAATCACATTCTTATATGTCTTGGATCTTTACACTTCTCAGTTTAAATATCTAATAAGGTAAACATCGAGAGATATAAGCTACATAAACAAGTTCTTTGGGTTCCTCAAGCAGGCATTCCTTGCTTTGCATGGTTCTCATAGACATGAATTTTCCATTAACACTGTACTGTGAAGAGTTGCCTGTAATTTTAAGAGTGTAAAGGTGTCCTTAGACAAAGTGTGTAATGGAAAAAGGATTGTTCTAAGAGAGACCTACTTTCAGTCTGACCTAAGATGATATAGAATTTATTTGAATTCTTACCTTTTGTTTCCCGATGTAAAGAAGGGCTAAGAATTTCTGTTTAGTCTACTTCATAGATTAAGTGTGGGTGGTTGGTGACTATTAAGAACCAAAAAAAAAAAAAAATGTATTTCTGTGGTGTTGGTTGTGATCTCTCCTCTTTCATTCATGATTTTATTTTTTGGGTCCTTTTTTTTTTTTTTTTTTTTTTTTNTTTTTTTTTTTTTTTTTAGATTTTATTTATTTGACAGAGAGACAGCCAGCAAGAGAGGGAACACAAGGAGAGGGAGTGGAGGGGAAGAAGCAGCTCCCTGTAGAGCAGGGAGCCCGACACGGGGCTCGATCCCAGGACCCTGAGATCATGCCCTGAGCCGAAGGCAGACGCTTAACAACTGAGCCACCCAGGCACCCCTATTTTTTGGGTCCTTCCTCTTTTCTTTTTGAAAAGTCTAGTGAGGGATTTATCAATTTTGTTAAATAGTTCAAAGAACCAGCTCCTAGTTTCATTGATCTGTTCTGTTTTTTAAATTTCTATATCATTTATTTCTGCTCTAATCTTTATTATTTCCCTTCCCCCTTTTGGATTTAGGCTTTATTTGCTGTTCTTTTTCCAGCTCCTGTAGGTATAAGCTTAAGTTGCATATTTGAGACTTTTCTTGGTTCTTGAGGAAGACCTGTATTGCTATATATTTCCCTCTCAGGACTGCATTTGTAGCATCCCAAAGGTTTCAGACTGTATGACCAAGTGGGATGTATTCCTGGGCTGCAGGGGTGGTTCAACATATGCAAATCAATCAACATGATACACCACATTAATAAAAGAAAGGATACTAACTATATGATCTTCTCAATAGATGCAGAAAAAGCATTTGATAAAATACAGCATCATTTCTTGATAGAAACCCTCAAGAAAGTAGGGATAGAAGGAACATACCTCAACATCATAAAGGCCATATACAAAAGACCCACAGCTAATATCATCCTCAATTGGGGAAAACTGAGAGCTTTTCCCCTAAGGTAAGGAACCCAAAAAGGATGTCCACTATCACCACTATCATTCAACATAGTACTCGAAGTCCTAGCCTCAGCAATCAGAAAACAAAAAGAAATAAAAGACATCCAAATCTGCAAAGAAGAAATCAAACTTTCACTTTTCACTGATGACATGATACCCTGTGTAGAAAATCAGAAAGACTCCACCAAAAAATTGCTAGAACTGATGCAGGAATTCAGCAAAGTTGCAGGATAAAAATCAATGCACAGAAGTCTGTTGCATTTCTGTACGCTAATAATGAAGTAGCAGAAAGAGAAATCAAGAAATCAATCCCATTTACAATTGCACCAAAAACCATAAAATACCTAGGAATAAACCTAACCAAAGAGGTAAAGTATCTGTACTCTGAAAACTATTGAACACTTGAAAGAAATTGAGGAAGATGCAAAAAAAATGGAAAAACATTCCATGCTTACGGATTGGCAGAACAAATATTGTTAAAATGTCTATACTACCTAAAGCAATCTAGACATCCAATGCAACCCCTATTAAGATAACACCAGCATTCTTTACAGAGTTGGAACAAACAATTCTAAAATTTATATGGAACCAAAAAAGACTCCTAATAACCAATGTAATGTTGAAAAAGAAAATCAAAGCTGGAGGCATCACAATTCCGGACTTCAAACTGTATTACAAAGCTGTAATCCTCAAGACAGTATGGTACTGGCATAAAAACAAACACATAGATCAAGGGAACAGAATAGAGAACCCAGAAATGGACCCTTAACTATATTGTCAACTAATCTTCAGCAAGGCAGGAAAGAATATCCAATGGAAAAAAAGACAGTCTCTTCAACAAATGGTGTTGGGAAAATTGGGCATCATCATATAGAAGAATGAAACTGGACAATTTTCTTACACCAAGCACAAAAATTAATTCAAAATGGACGAAAGACCTAAATGTGATACAGGAATCCATCAAAATCCTAGAGGAGAACAGAGGCAGTAGCCTCTTTGACCTCAGCTGCAGCTATTTCTTATTAGACATATATCCCGGCAAGGGAAACAGAAGCAAAAATGAATTATGGGACTTCATCAAGATAAAAAGCTTCTGCACAGCAAAGGACACAGTCAAGAGAACTAAAAGGCAACTTATGGAAATGAGAGAAGATATTTGCAAATGACACATCTGATAAAGGGTTAGTATTCAAAATCTATAAAGAAGCTCACAAACTCAACACCCAAAAAACAAAAAATCCAGTCAAGAAATGTATAGAAACATGAACAAACATTTCTCCAAATGGCCTTCATCCAGAAGGCCAACAGACAGATGAAAAGATGTTCAACATCACTCAACATCAAGGAACTACAAATCAAAAGTACAGTGAGATATCACCTCACACCTGTTAGAATGGCTAAAATCAACAACACAAGAAACAACAGGTGTTGAAGAGGATGTGGAGAAAAAGGAAAGCTTGTGCACCAATGATAGGAATGCAAACTGGTGCGGCCACTCTGGAAAACAGTATGGTGGTTCCTCAAAAAGGTAAGAATAAAACTACTCCAGAACCCAGCAATTGCACCACTAGGTATTTATCCAAAGGATACAGGCATGGTGAATTGAAGGGGCACATACATCCCAATGTTTATAGCAGCAATGTCCATAGTAGCCAAAATATGGAAAGAGCCCAGATGTCCATCAACTGATGAATGGATAAAGATGTGGTATAAATATACAATGAAATATTACTATTACCCAGCCATCAAAAAGAATGAAATCTTGCCATTTGCAATAATGTGGTTGGAACTGGAGTGTAATTATAATAAGTGAAATAAGTCAGTATGAGAAATGTAAATGTCATATGATTTCACTCATATGTGGAATTTAAGAAACAAAACAGATGAACGTAGGGAAAAGGAGGGAAAAATAAAATAAAGACGGAGAAGGAGGCAAACCATAACAGATTCTTAAATGTAAGGAACAAACTAAGGGTTACTGGAGGGTAGGTGGGTAGGGAGATGGGGTAATTGGGTGATGGCATTAAGAAGGGCACTTGATGTGATGAACACTGGTGTTATATGTAAGTGATGAATCACTAAATTCTACCCCTGAAACTAATACTACACTCACTATGTGTGAATTAACTTGAATTTTAAAAAATTTTGAAAGAAAAGAAATCATAAAATGGAAAAGAAGTAATGGTAAATCTAAATGATACACTACCACTAATAACAGCTAACATGTGGGTACTAAAAGACAAGCACCATTCTAAGCACATATTATATATGCTGATTTAGCCTTATAACTACTGTATGAAATAGGTGTGATTATTACCTACATTCCTCATTTGATAAAACTGAAGTTGAGAGAGGTTAAGAACTTTTTTTTAATTCATAAATTTAACTTTGAGAAGTTTTATTCATAGAAAAATTGAGCAGAAAGTACAGAGAACTGCCATATACCTCCTGTCCACACACATGCATAGCCTCACCCACTATCTACATCCCCCAGCATAGAGGTACATTTGTAGAAAAATAAACCTACATTGACACATCATTATCACTTAAGGTCCATAGTTCACATTTGTGTTCATCCTTGGTGTTGTGCATTCTATGGGTTTTGACAAATGTATAAATACATTTTTTCACCATTGCGGAATCATACAGAATAGTTTCACTGCATTTAAAATCCTCTGTGCTCTACCTATCCATCCTTCCCTCTCCCCTAAGCCCTAGAAAACACTAATCTTTTTACCTTCTCCACAGTTTAATCTTTTCCAAAATATCATATACTCGAAACCATAAGGTGTATAGAGCCTTTTCAGATTGGTTTCTTTCATTTAGTGATGTGTTGTGTGCTGGCTTCTCATTGTCTGCAAGAAATGGGAGGTAAAGGACAATGTTTCATCCCCACAATTTCTGTGCCACCCTAGGTACTTAGTTTGGATGGCTTACATTTACATTTGCCCATGTCTTTTCATGGCTTGATACCTCTTTTCTTCTTAGCACTCAATACCAGCTCACTGTCTGTATGTACTACAGTTTACTTATTCACTCACCTACTGAAGGACACCTTGGTTGCTTCTGAGTTTTGGCAATTATGAACAAAGTTGCTATTAACATTCGTGTGACTGTACCTTTTCAACTCCTTTAGGTAGTTAAATACCAAGAAGCATGATTGCTGGATCATAGAGTAAGAGTATGTTTAGGTTTGTAAGAAACTATCAAAATGTCTTCCAAAGTGGCTGTGTCATTTTGCATTCCCCGTAGTAATGAATGAGAGTTCTTGCTGTTAAGTAACTTTTTAACTTGCCCAAAGTCACACAGCTAAATAGTGGTTGATGCAGGATTTGAATCTGGTAGTAGAGAGCAAGCTTCAGAGTTTGAGATCCTTCAAAGGAAAAATAAAAAATAAAATAAATATAAAATAAATAAAATAAAATAAAATAAAAAAGTAATTTATATGCCTCTAGCTCTCCACCCCCAATACACATATATTCATATAAAATTGACACACTCAGAGCTTCCTGGATGTTTTGGAGTCTACCTTGCGTAGTTTAAATAGCCTGGAACACTCTGGAATTGTGTATCAGGAATAGGATAAAAGAATATTGTTTACAAAGATACCACTAAACTAATCCCTGAAGTTTCACATGTATTTGCAAATACCTAGGAAAAAAGATTACAGCTCTAAAATTTCCACTGATTACATAAAATGGGGCTTTTCTGAAAATGATTTTTTCAGTAATCAAGAAGAAACTTGACATAAGGTAACTTAAAGAACTTCAAATACCTAACAGTGATTCATGACTTTGATTCAACAACAGGTTGGAAGGAATGACAGTGAGTGGAAACATTCGAACAGTCTTTCTTTGGTCTGCAAAGCAAAAACTATGTATTTCGTAAAACTGCTAAAGTGTATTTGAACAGATATACCGTATGTAAGTATTTCATAAAGACTTTTCACTCATCCTAATTTTTGCATTTTGCATTTATGTTTTTGACCTGTCAGTAGTATATCACAAGGCAATTGGCCAAGGTCCCTGTCCTCTCTCCTTTCTTCTTCTCTTTCCCAACACAGACACATAGATAGAATCTGCAAGAGAAAAATTTAACAAAAAACATATTTCTGTTACAATATTTGTAGAAATAAACAGTAACTTTTGAATGTAGCCCTGCTGGCTCCACCCTCTGTCATTAACCACTCTGCACTAAACTTAAATGACTCTTTGTCAACTGACTTAGTACAAATATGATTGTTGGTGTCTAATGGCTGTTTCTAGCTTGTGCTAATTGAGTTTTATGCTGGCTTCTCACTCTCTGCAAGAAATGGGAGGTAAAGGACAATGTTTCATCCCCAAGATTTCTGTGCCACCCCAGGTTCTTAGTTTTAATCACTCTGGGGTTATACCTTTTGCCCCAATATTTGTATTGGGTTTTTAGTGAATCAATTTTACTAAAATAAGTGGCATTATAATAAGGCAAAGAGGTTTTTTTTTTTTTAAAGATTTTATTTATTTATTTGACAGAGATAGAGACAGCCAGCGAGAGAGGGAACACAAGCAGGGGGAGTGGGAGAGGAAGAAGCAGGCTCACAGCGGAGGAGCCTGATGTGGGGCTCGATCCCATAATGCTGGGATCACGCCCTGAGCCAAAGGCAGACGCCCAACCACTGTGCCACCCAGGTGCCCCTAAGGCAAAGAGGTTTTGGTAGAACTTTACTTGCATTCCAGTTTCTGCCCAGGTCTCCTTTAGTGATATTGAGGTACATGTACAGTAAACAGAGGTAATTGTGGTTAAAGCTCACTTTGACCACTAAGAACCTATCAAGAACTCTTTTCTCAGCATTTTCTAATGAGGCATACCTGAAGTCTCCATTTTAAGGTGGCAAGCAACACAGTTCCTTACAAATTGTCTTTAAAAAATGTACCACATGGATTTAAATAGGCAAGGAATACTTTATTCAAGACTACTGCAGCAGGAGAGAGAGAGAGTGAACTTAATTCCTTGGAAACAAAAGGTCGAGAGCATTTCTAAGCCCTGAGAACAGCTAATGAAAAAGTACTGGAGGACATGAGGGGGCAAGTCTCTCAATGTGATGAGGACATCTGTGTTTGCTAAATTGTTCCTTATTGGTAGTCTGACTCCTACTTTCCCACTGAGACCAGGAGATAGGGACACTATCTTTCTTGATAATTGCATTTCAAAGGAAAGACTCCCCAGGTTCTTGAGAAAAACATTCCTGGGTTGTAAAACTGACAGGTGGCTGGGAAAAGATTTACATCTCAAAGAGGCACCACTAAAAATTTGTGAAAAAAAAGAAAAGAAAGGAAAGAAGGAAGGAAGGAAGAAAGGAAGGAAGGAAGGANCACCCATTACCCCACTGGGCTTCTCCTCAAGGCAATTCATTTAAAAATTCTGGGTGATTTCAATAGCTACAATGATTCTCCCAAGCCCTTGGCCTCTTACTTGCTGGATCTTTTCTTCTCCAAGGAACTTACCCTTCCACAATCTATTCTCATGACCAAGCTTTGATTTTATCATTACCCATAAATCCATAATCCCCATAATCTGATCAAAAGTAAATATTTGCATACTCCATCAATTTGCTTGCCTTTCTCTTGCTCTGTTGTATTCTCTAAGGCACAACCTTAATGAAATCCAGTTTTTTGCTTCTCTTTGGCCCCTTGAACTTGAGCCTTGGTAAAGGAGGAAATAGAACATGCCTTATGTAAATAAAATATAACTATATAAACCTATGAAGACATTTTTAATACTATACTGAAATCTTAATAAGAAGCTTTGTTCAGGTGCATAAGTTACTTAACTTCCTTCTACCTCAAATTTCTCACCTCTGAAGAAGGGTTGATAATATGCAACTCACAGAAGTCTTTCAAGTATTAAATAATAACAACAAAAAATGTGTCATGTAACCAACACAATGCCTAAAACCTGAAAGCCTTAACACCGTTTAGTTGTTTTCTCTAAGTCTATTTTATATATATATACTTTTTCAATCCTTCTTGGTTGATTTTTCTTTATTCAGGTAATATAGGAACATTCAAAGTTTCTTTGAGGATATTATGTCAGAATTCCATTTGTTTTCAACAGGGAATAACTTGACTTTCTCTGAGAAAAGCTAAAAACAAAACAAAACAAAACAAAAAAACTTTTTGATTGAAGACATCAGTCAAAAGATCCATATTGACTTTGAGGTGTTGTGGAAACACTTAAATTGGAAATGTTGAACCACGCCTTTGATATTTACCCCAGAATCTATGCAGGAGGAGATTGAAGGGTGTGTTGAAAGCTGTGACCATCACACCTTAGTTTCTGTAGGTCTTTCTTTTCACATTCTCATTCATAAGGGACTAAACCCAGGTTTTCCAGCCACAGCCTCACCTCTACACACAAACACATTTCAAAAATTGTTTTGGAATTCAAAAAGGGGGGAAACCCTAAGTAGATTATATGCATTTGAAGAGAGCATCAAGTATATATTTTAAACAATGGGAAAGGTAATAGTAATTGAAGTTAAGTACACATTTGAACAAAGACTCATAGAAAACAAAGAAAGTTAGTACACACAGAAGTTTACATCTGAAAAGGGAGTCATATAAAATAAAAACACACATGTATGTATATATGCATAACTTTAGGAAGCTGTATGTTTTCAGATTCTAAAGAAATCTGTTTTACTAATCCCAAAATTGATAACTGGAATTTAAAGCCATCATAACAACATCAATATTTTAGCAGATTAATTTATTTAATTTTAATAAATATTTTAATATGAAAATATGCACAAAAAGTGTATGCAATAGTTTATAACATTAAATGTGGATGAGTATCTCAAAATGCCACCAAAATAATTTTATTGAAAAATTATAGCTGTTATTTACATAAAGATTTCTATATGCCAAGTACTATTATAAACTATTTAAAGGTTGACTTATTTAGTCCTCTTAGCAACATAGAATTTAATCTCATATTACTCATGTATGAGGAAACCAACACACATCAAGGGAAAGCAATTTGTCCAATATCTCCCAGCTAGAAAGAGGTATAGTCAAAATTTGAACACAGACTAGGCCCGAATCCATGCTATTACTTACTTTACTAAAATGTCACAGAAAAGAAAAGAAATAGAATCAAAATATTTCACCCCAAAATGATAAAAAAAAATGAGTTGATAAAATTTTCCTCTAGCTTTGATATGTAGGGAATATTTTTCTTTGAAAAGTCAGCAACAATAACCAAAATTTAGGAGCACTTACAAAGTACCAGTTTCTCTACCGAACGCTTTAACTACATGATTTAATCTCCATCTTACTGTCTATGAAGGTGTTGCCATTCTCCTGTTCCAAAGGAGTAAAGTAAGGCTCAAAAATATAATGAAGGGTAGCTGGAAGAAATGCAGGAGGGGACAAGGGGCCCCACCCTAAAAGGAAACCACCCTTAAAGGGATTTTACACCACCCTGGAAGGAGCCCTCCACTCTTTCTCACGTGACAAAAATTTGACTGGGTGACAGGCTCATGGAGGGTTAATCAGAATAAAACAGCCCCCCAACAAGCCCATAAAAACTCCTAGACTTAGAAACTCCAGAGGCAACCCTCGTGGTTCCCCTTCCTTTTTGGGAGCTTTGTACTACTGCTCAATAAACTCGCTTTGCTGCCCACTACACTTCATCTGGTCTACCTCTTCCTTCTTTGAAGCAGCATGACCAAGAACCTCAGGCACGAAAGGAAAAGAAAATCCATAACAAATAATTAAATAGTAATTTGTTCATAAGCTATGTGTAAATGGTAGGGCCATGACTTTAACCCAGGTTGGCCCTGCTCTACTGGGTGTTGCTTCTATATCATGTTGTCTTCTTCCCGTCAGTCGTGGCTTTGATACCAAACTCTGCCTTCTGGTGACCTTCATTCTGCTTGGAATGTGTCTAGAGAGATACCTACCCTTCCTGTTTACCTTTCTGATATTCTAGCCTCTGCTATTGGCTCATCCCAACCACTTTCAGCCAACCAACACAATTTCATTCCCAGTACTTATTTATTTAAAGAAAAAGGAAAAGGAAATATCAAATGTTGAACTCTATTGTTGACAATGCTAGAATGAATAGATTCCTTGCTGGTAAAGGATAAAAGAAGATCAGGGAATTCTCAGAGGAAGATGAGAACCCTAACTATCTCATTGGTTATCAAATGGTATTTTTCTGAATGCGTCCATCAGGCCCAATTTTTTTGTAGAAAATTGGTCAGTATTTTTCCCACTGACTTCAAGGCCTTCAAAGTTACTAAAGTTGGCTTTTAGGAAAACTGATGCCATCGTATCATTTCTATCACTCAAGAAATCCAGTCAGATGGGCCCAGGTGTGACTGAGGCATTAGGACACATCACGGCTTTAAAAGGGCAATGGGTCTTCCGGGAAACAGATTTGAGGGATCATCAAAATGTCATATCTCTAGTTAGTAAATCATCAACTGCAAAGTATGTACTTGAATCCACTTTAGATTTCTTTAAAGATGTTTTTTTCCACATAAAAATGCATATTCAAACTTTTATATTCAAGTACAAATTTAATGAGCACAACCAATGTTGATATATGACTTTGATAACCAGATTGATAAGCATATTGGAAAAGGATCACTATGTGTTGTGTTTTCCTAAAAATTGCACATTTAGAATATTGATCAGTGACAGCTTTGAAAAATTATTCCATCTCTCTCTTGAAACTATATACCTCCAGCCTCCTGACTGAAAGCAATAATGAGAGTTTCCAAGAGGTCTGTATTGTTCCTTCTCTATACCCTTGTCAATTTAATAGTGCTTAACATGGTTTCGGCACATAAAATTCATGCCTTGCACTTATATAATGAGATACTGAGTCTAAAGCTCAATTTGGGTGCTGAGCAATGTTTACCAATATTCTAAGACCGTTCATAATGGAATAGTTCGTTGAGCTCCTGTTAATGGCATTGTGTCTGGGCCATTTCTAATTCCAATAAAGTGCAACATGTCTGTAGGATACACCCAGCTGTAATCAAACAATTTTACACAACCATATATGAGGTCATAGTAATAACCTGAAAGCTGATATTAAGAAATGTGTCATATTTCCTTGATAAATTCAAAACCACCATAACAATATTTTAGAATTTGTACATAATATAATTCTATGCTTTATAATTGGTTGTACACTATAGACAGACGTAAAGATAAAAGTCATCTGAGATTTGAAGTTCTAACACTCAGTAGATTGTAAGCCTCTGGAAAGCCTGCTATGCTTTGTATCAAACAGCCAAGACCAGTACCTATTTTAAAACCTCATTCACTTCCAGTGTTTCTTTAGTCCTCTAAATAAAATGTTTTGGGTTCTGAATACTAACAGGCTTTCACTTACCTGCAATTGTTCCAATAGCTTTGGCCTTTATTGATTTTTTATTTCCAAACAGTGTTTTCCCTCATGTGGACTCCTCAGTGTTGCCTCACGGTATTCAAATTACCCTCCCCAACACTATGGCCAGAGAAAAGTGGACCATCCTTTCCTTTCAACCCACACTTGAACAAGACCAGCTATAGTTTTTAATGTTTTCAGAGGTTGCACTTCTGTCTAATATTTCATTAGGAAAAGGAAAAAAAAACAAAGGATGTGGAGTTTGCTGAAATACAAGTTTGCAATACAATTTTCTAGATCATAGTACAGAAACTGCCAATTCAAGGAGTCAGAAATAAAAATTTTTTACCTAATTGGTTTATAACTGTCAGCCTCAGGAAACAACACCTTGTCATTCATTCTAAACCATGATACCACAGGCATTTCAAAATAGAATGAAATGAAATTACATGGGCGCTTTGTTCTAAAATAACTAATAATTTGAAGACAGTGATGACAGAACATGAAACCATGAAAGAGTCCTCTTGCGTGTGGGATTTCATGTAGTTGCATGGGTTGCAGACTCATCAAGCCCACCATCCTGAGCAGAGGATGAATGTCTGTGTATTGGTATTTTAAACTGTAATTATTAGAAACTGCTTAAAATAGTCTTTTTACATTTTGATGAATTACAAAAGAGATAGTCTTTGGTAAACAAATAAAATCATCCATTTAAGCACACTCCTTTACTGAGAGCCGCGCCTCTGAATCTAATGCAGAAAGACATGAACCACATCACACGTCTTGGAGTGCCAGCATAGCGCGGTGTTGACAATAAACTTGAAGGAGAATGAGGTCATTTATCAGCCAGCTTTGGCAAAGTGCCTCTTTAGAATTCTTAGTTCCTTAACTGCAATAAATATCCATGTTTCCAATCTGTAGAACTGTAAAAGAGAGTTGTAGCCCACTGGAGGTGATTTCTTTGTTAAAAGGAAGGTGAACAGTGGATAGCCCTATCGGGAATAAAGCCCTAGCTATGAAAATAAATAGGATGGCCACTGCTTGTTCCACAAGGATTACCCTATGTTTTGGAAGCAACTGTGTCAGTAGGAACTTTAATTAAACTAAAGTCATTTCTATTCCAGTAGATGTCCAGCTGGAGAGATCTTCACCACAGGAAGATTCTGAATGTGTTTAATATCCAGAAAGAATGTAAGGAAGCTTTTCCCCTGGTTATGCATAAGTGGTTTTTATACATTTATTTTTGTTGTTCTTATAACTAACATAGCAGTTATAATAAGTATATAAACATATACTTATGTGAAATAAATAGAAAATACAATATACATAAGTATAATAGTCTTTTTCTTAACTGTTATTTTTAAATTAAACCAAAGAATACCTGTATGGACTAATATCAAAATATAGCTATAACCAAGCTGAATTCAGATTATGAAAGTTTGGACACCCAGGTCAGTTTCTTTGAGCAGTACTTTAATATTGTGGAGCAGTACATTCGACTAAGTCAACAATTGCTAGTGATTATTATGTTCAAGACATTTTGCTATTTCAAAGGACATACAAAACTGCTAAAGTTATGGTCTCTGACCTCAATGAGCTAAAACTTTATTAGGTCTAAAGGGAATATTACTGAATATATGGGGTTTATATTAGTGTATATAACCAGTTGTAATGCACGTTAATATTGATACATGTAATCACATTATAGATAAAGTGTTATAGGAGAGAATGCATGGAAGTGATGATGTATTAATCATGAATAAGAGAATCAAGGTAAGTTTTACAGTGTTGGTGACCTATGAGTTAGGTGTTAAGAAATAAGAATTTAGACATAGAGTGAGAAAAGCAAATGTATACCAGGAGAATAGTTGAGCAAAGACACAGACATGGAAGTGTTTGATACATGCGGAAACTAGGCATGCAATTTCAAGGGATCCAGGCAGTTTTGCTACAGGCAGAGATGGTTTATTGCAAGATTGCTCTTCTAATACTCCTTTCTTAATTTCTCATAGTCATCATATGATTCTTTCTGTATGAAAATTCATAAAGAAATCTATGGAGAGAAAAAAAGATGTAATCAGTTCATAAAATTAATGACTTTGGGATAAGCATGTGAATTTCTAATTCGGTTTATATTGTTTAATGCTGAACCTCTCTTTATCAGATGCCCAAGGGATAAAGGTCATTTAACATGGAGTAGTTAGCTACAATGACTTTTTAAATTATTCATTAATCAAAGCATTTAAAATGCTTTAAAATATGTTCTTTGGCAGTTATATGGTTTCATAAATGCTTTCACTCTTGTAAAATCTTATTGTTTCCATTTATTCATTCTCCAGTGCCATTTTAAAACAATATAATGAAGCCTCAAGAAGAATAACTTAAGAATCGGTTCCAGAAGTTCAAACACATTGCCTCAGGATAGATAGATCTTTGTTTAATTTGTTTGCAGTTATTCTAGCATGTTCCATAAGAACTTCTGAATAAGGGCTCCAAGAGCTGAGATCTTTGAAGCACCTCATGAAACATAAGGACACTAATCAACTTCTAGTTACTCAAGTGTGAATTTTGGACTCAAATTTTACACATTTTTAGTAACGTCTTCCTGATTCAGCTTATTTGTGCCTTCATGGTTCAAATTAATTTTAATAGCTGTTCATTGTAAGATAATCTTTTCTATAAAGCAAATGATTCCTGTTTAAAAAAGAGAGAGATGAGATGGAGACTTGTATCAATACGGATTCAATCAAGGTGGGAAGAGAAGAGGAATTTAGGATTTTAGGTTAAGCAACTCATAAGGATATCAGTAATAGTCATAAGGAAATCTGAAAAGGGAGTGCACTGGAAATAGGGAGAATGGGGCCCAGTGGAACACTTTAAATAAGTTTCTTGGGGACATCAAATTGTAAATACTGAGGAGATGCAGTTGAAAAGGATGCCTGATGAATACTTTCAATATGAGTCCATAATATGAATTAATGAGAGAATGAATAACTACAGTTTAAGAACTCAGGAAAGACTTTATAAACTTCAGTAAGTAGATCACAGTTGAGATAATGAGATTAGATCATCAGGCAGATGATGAAAAGAGAGATGAGAATACTAACAAAATTAAGCCTGAAAAATATCAGTGAATTCTGGTGTGTGAGAGGAATAGGAGTCAGCAGTTTATCCTGAGAATTGGCCAGAAAAAAAGGAGAATCAAATCAAACAATGGTTCAGAAACCAAGAGGCATCAAATAAAATGATAATGGAAAGGCCACTGAGTTTGGTTTTATAAGACATATGATTGATCTCAGCCTAGAATATTAGAAATAAAATCCATTTTTCTGTTGAGGTATATTTATTCACATTTATGTTGTAAAGTGAGCAAGGAAGGATATGCGATGTCATGTTGTTACATTGAAATTTTATTTCGGTTTGACCTAATCATCTCTTGCTTTATTTTATCCATGGTTTCCCAAGCCAACCTAACCCACTATTCCAGCTGCCTGTGGTCCAGGTCCTGGTCCAAATCCGAGAGCTGATTTTTACTTTGAAATGATCAGAGACTTGAGGAAGTGCTTAACTTTGAGGAGACAGAGGCAATGGGAACTTGATTTCAAATTGATCCCACTAACAAAACTTAAATACCATTGATATTCATGTTTCCATAACTTATTAAGGCCCAGGAAGACCAAGAAGATTGTATAATTAATTGTTATGGCCCTTGAATATATCCTGGCAGCTGTCATGAGAAATTGGCAGAAGAGTTTTGACTAAACATTTCAGTGTATAAATTCAAACAGAAAAATCCAATTAGAGAAGGCTGTTGGAAAATGTTCTGACAGGAAGAAATCACACAGCATGTGTTCAAGTTTTCAGTTTACCACTTAGGAGTTATGTAGATCACATTTTATCCCGAAGCCTAAATTCCCTCATATGTGATACAATGATAATAGTATTTTCCTCACCTACCTCACGCAGTTGCTGAAAAACAAAATGTGTGACATTATTTCCATACACTGGGAACTTCTCTGGTGTATGAACAGTCTGTGAGATTTATATCTGAGCACCATGAATATAATAAAAGAGTAATACATTTTTAAAATGTAAGGTAAATTATTTTCAGTATCACGGTATCACAAGATTTTCATTTTTAAATAAAAAAAAATGCTGAGATAATTCTGGTTAGAGGTTTCTCTTGCAGAACAAAATAATGGACTATAAAGCTCCAAGCCCCTTTTCGCTCATAGAAACACCAAAAACAGCCAGAAACTGGCTTTATGAACCTTATAGGGTCTCTGAAAAACAATGGGAAGTCCACAGCAATCAAGCAAATGCTTAATGAAGAACAAGTGACCTTCAAACCAGTAGGGAATATTGTGGTGTTTTGACTAACCCTTGCCCACACAGATATTTGCAAACCAATGTTCATAGAGCATTATTCACAATAGCTAAAAAGTGGAAGCAACCCTAATCTCCATCACCAAATGGATGGACAAACTAATGTAATATAGACACATACAATAGAATAGCTTTAAAAAGAGATGAAATTCTGGTACATGTTACAACATGAATAAACCTTGAAAACGTTATGCTAAATGAAATAAGCCAGACAACAAAGCGATAAATATTGCATGTTACCACTTATATGAAATACCCAAAATAGTCAAATTCACAGAGACCTGAAAGTACAGCAGAGGTTTGCAGGGCTTGAGGGGAACAGGGAATGAGGAGTTATTTTTAACAGGTAGAGAGTTTTGGAATGAGATGATGAGAAATTTCTGGAAAGGGTTACAGGTGACGTAATGCCCTTGTAAATGCACTCAGTGAGACTGAATTGTGTGCTTAAAATGTTTAAAATGGTTAATTTTATAATTTTTTGTTACGTATATTTTATCACAATAAAAAGCATCTTCCTAGCATACTTTTTTCTTTAAAAGGTTTTACATTCTTTATTAGTCAATATTTGACTATGTAGGTCTTTTTATAATTTAAATTAAATTAGTTAACATATAGTGTATTATTCATTTCAGAGGTAAAGTTCAGTGATTCATCAGTCTTATATAATACCCAGCACTCATTACATCACATTCCCTCCTTTAATGTCCATCACCCAGTTACCCCATCCCCACACCCTCCTCTTCCCCAGCAACCCTCAGTTTGTTTCCTATGATTAAGGAATGATTCTTATGGTTTGTCTAGCATACTTTTTTTTTTAAGTGTTAGTATTCCTTTACAGAATTGTAGTATTTATTCCTATAGCCCTATTTATCACCAGAGGATAAAAGCATCAATCAATTTGAATTCACTGATAGATATTAGTTTTTTCTATTGAAAGGAATTTCAACATTCTCTTCTATATTCTGTTAGGAAAAAAAGGTGTGGGAATGTATCAATGTGAGTTTTATTTTATTTTTAATGTCCTTGAGTATAGTTTTGAATGCACAAAATATTATTCAGATATTATCCTTTGGTTTTATAAATTAGTATTCATTAAATATCCAAACACAAAAATTTAGTTCATTCTAAAGGTTTTTAAGTTCCACTTAGAAGAACTATTCTATTTACACAGCTGGCATGTTTTAACGTTTTGCTTATTTCCAAATCTTGAATATATTTTTTAACAATGAATTCAATTCTTAATATAACTGCAAATAATAATTTTATCAAACCAAAGCAAATTATGCTAATTGAAAAGCTGTTCAAATATCTTCCTGTCATTTTTAAAAGTATAACAATGACCAAATAGGAAACACGGGCCTCAAATGATTACATGAAAATATATATATATGTGTATATATATATATATATATATATACCTAGTAACCTACAGAATTATTAGTGTCTTTAAATCTCATATTACCTTGGGTTGCTCAAAATTTACTTCAACAAATTTGATGATTACAATATTCATTTCAACAAGTTTGTTTTCAAAAAATTGCTTAGAGCTGGAAATAATATTTATGTTATGAAAACATTGCCATAAAATAGAGTAGAGATAAATGACTAAAAATACATTTACATTTTTAAATGATAAATTTGTATATATGAGACAAATGGCTTAAAAAGCTGTTGGCAAATTAAAGTACACAAATGTCATCTGTCCATTAAAAGTTACAATTCCATGTAAGGGAACACATTATAAGTATTCTGTTTTGACCAATTCATTATTTTGATCAATTTGTTTTCAACCAAAATCCTTTCTACAAATTTAGTTTCCATCAGTCCTCCTGGAGCTGGTAGGTATAGAAGAGGCGAGGTATTTCAGCAGCTAGTGGTGGGAAGTTGGTTGGAGTTGAACTATTTAATAAGGCAGAGCTTTCTTTCTTAGTGAAATAGTCTCTAAAATCTGCAACTATCAGCTATGAGGACTGGGAGTGAGGAAAGTGGCGTTAAGGACATAAAAAAGATTGGAACCTGTGTTCGTAGAAGTTAGGACAAAAGAACAGAAGGAAGAGAAAAGAGCAGGATTTATTCAACTGGGGTTTAAAATTACGTACTTAACAGCCGCAGCACACGTATGTAATATGCTGAACATTGTTACGACTCTTATAATCTAAACTCATGACCCAGAGGGGACGGTTTGAGACATTCTTCCTCCTCTCTTCCCACTGCAGATGCACCCGCGGCTGTGATTGTGGGTATAAGCATGACACAGCTCTGTGCCTTATCAACTATGCGGCTTTTCTGCTACTGAATTCCTGGGTTTTGTCTCAAGCCCAAGCTGGCTCTCTTCCCTGCCTTCCCTGCTTCTTTTCTCTCCTGTTACTTTTTAGTTCTCCTCCTCTTCCCCCCTCTTCTTTTTTTCTCTGTTTCTCACTCTGTGTATACGCGCGCACACACACACACATTCCTCTACCTGACTCTCCACGATGCCCCTGTCCAAACCAAGGACAACTAAAGATAGGAACTCAAACTACTCATCTCTTTATTTTGCTCTAGAAATATAGGGTTGTTATTTTTTTTTTTAAAATCACTATAGCTAAATAGATTCAGCAGGATAAGACACAAACTTGGGGAAATTATACAGTCCAGAATTCTCAGAAGTTGCAGAGGTTATGGAAGGGCCCAAGCATAGACGGGAGTAAAGACTTCATTCTGAGATAGTAACTATTCTAGTTAATCTATAGTATTCTGCGCCTTTTCCTTGAGAGTGATTTTACTAAATATATATATATATTTTTTTTTTCTTTTGCTTCTGTCACCACTCTCTACTTATACAGGTGAAATGCTTTCCCCATCACCCAAACCCGTTTTATTCATTTGCCATTCATGATGGAACCACAGCTGCCTGTTTTTTAATGGTGCTTCGTATCCCTAAGGATCTTTAGGTTTGCAATCCATGAAACCTAGGGCTGAAATAGCCTCCTACCATTTCCTAAAAACCTATTAGTTATGAGTACCTGAGGACTTGAGGATACTTATTTCTACATCTTGTATTCTCCCATAGCATGCATGTCTTTATTTCCCCAACTATTCATCAAGATGCAACTTAAGCCCAGCAATGCATGCGGTCAATTAATGCTTGGTGTTTGACATGCATTCCTTTATTTTCTATTAATTCTAGCCACCGCTTTGTGTATTATGACATGCTTGGTGTTTTGGTGGGTTATCCAGTCACTTCTGGTCCTACTTAAGAGTTGAAAGGGCAGATTGCTAAAATTGGCCTTTTTAATTCCAGTTCTCTGTTTGAGAATGTTTGACTCCATTCAGTATTATTCCTAAAAGCATTTTACTTTTTTTTTTTTGGAAGTATGTCTTTCTCAAAATTAAATTTGTATTTAAATTTAGGAGACACAGCATATTTTGAGTGAAAGCAAAATTGTGAACTAATATTTTGATTTTGTACATTGAAATCTCTGTAGTGGAAGATAGTAGAATAACATCACAATTAGTTGTTTACTGACTTTGGGGAATTAGAAAGCATGAAGGTAGCCAAACAGGAATTATTAAAGAAAGAAAACCTTTCAGCCCTGGACACAACTACAAGACTCTCAGGAAAAATTTTCTGCAATGTGTAAATGATAAATAAGATTACTGGGTTTCCTTTCACTGCAGTTTTAGACATTGTCAAGTGGTCCTTCAAGGATTATTGAATTTTTTCTGTATTTTCACCTTTGATTGCCCTTCTATTGAATAGATGATTTTAGGACTCTCTAAGGGTGGAAGTTAAATTGTAGAAAGTGGATGGAAATGCAAATAATTCTTATCCATTGCAATGTGTACAATATTTTTTAGTGGACATGCAATTAACTTCTGCTCTGTAGAAAACATGACCCCAATTATTGCATTTGCATTTTATTTCCCTATACAATATGAACCAATTTTGCAACTTTCAGCAAATTTGTTTTGGAATATATAGATATGGCTGTTCTTCAAATTTCTCTTTGAACTGATTTTCACATCTTCCTAGTTTCCACATGAATTTATGAGTTAAAACATTCAATACATGTTAATTTTGTATTTGTATGAAATCCATACTTCACCTTCTTAAAATTATAGTTTAGCAGCACTACTAAGTCACAAATAAGCCACAGATAAGAGTTTTCTTGACCCTTCCCTCACAGGCTTTGATCCACAAAAACATGGTTTAGAAGGTAAGCATTCCTCAAAGGAAAGAATTCTAAAGATTTTATTTATTTATTTGACAGAGAGAGAGGGAGAGAGAGAGTATAAGGGGGAGCAGCAGGCAGAGGGAAAAGCAGACTCTCCGCTGAGCAGGGAGCCTGATGCAGGGCTCGATCCCAGGACCCTGGGATCATGACCCAAGGTGAAGCCAGACGCTTAACCAACTGAGCCACCCAGGTGCCTCAGAGTAAAGAACTGTAGAGCACTATTTCAAGTGAACTGTGGCATCTCTGCATGAAGTTGTTAAAGTAGGAACAGCACTAGAGCTACTTCTGTCTCAGAAGCAGGAGGGAATCAAGATTAGCTCTTTGCTTTTCCCATTGTTCACTGATCAGGAAGGAGCCTTTGATCAACTGAGTCTGGGGTCTGTGTCATTTATTAACATTTAATGGTACCTTATGAGTCTCAATTGGTTATAATCATATATAATAAAATGTAAAATACAGTTTTGATATCTCTTAGACAAGTTCTGTTCTCAATGGAAAAGTTCATTTTTACATCTTTAGGGAAAATATCCATCTGAAGTCAAAATTCACATTGGAAATACAAATTTTAAGATTTTTCAAATAAATTTTTTAAGTTTTTTTTAAACTGTGCTATCCTTAGATTTCAATAATAATGCATTTTGTCCATAATTCCCATTTTGTTCTTTTGTCCAACTGCAGAGTTAGAGAAGTCTTAATTTATTTTTCTTTTGTTTATAGTAGCTATTCTTTATTATATCTATTTGGAGGATCTATCTTTGAATTTCAAAAATTAGAATTGTCATTTTTCAGTACTTGATATCTTGAATGATTCATTTTCCATATAATTAGTTTCCTACAAGATCAAATCTCTTCTGAACTAAGTTCATTTTTAACAGACTCCTAGAATATATTCATCTCTTTTAAATAACATTTATGAAATAGTATCAGGATAGCTAACTTATTAAAGCTCTTCATATTTTGAAGAAATCCAAAAATATTCTCCAACTTGTACCAAAAAGAAACACTAGAGAGCCTTTTCATTTATTAACAACTTTGGGGAAAAAGAAAATATGAGAGTTAATAAGAAATATTCACATTTTAATATCAAATGTGTTTTGAGTGCTTTAAAAATGAACATTGTACCTAATATCACATTTATTTTGGGTTTTAGTATAGTCAGACTCTGAATAGACATAACTTTTAAACATTGTACATAGATGACTAAGTCCTAGAAATCTGTACAGCATAATGCCAGTGGTGAACAAATTGTATTCTCTACTTATACATTTGCTAAGAGGGTAGATCTTACATGTTTTTAAGCACAAAAAAATTAACATTTATAGGTGATAGATATGTTTGTAGCATTGATTGTAGTGATGCTTTCACAGAAATATACTTATCCCCGAACTCATCAGGTTGTGTACATTAAATACAATACATACACCTTTTTGTTTGTCAATCATAACTCAGCAAAGTGGTTTTAAAAAAAGCACTGTACATAGAAATGAATTGTTAGAAATTATTATAGACAAGCAAGCATGGAAATATACAGTTTTATGAAAGCAAACTTAATAATAAATACAAATCATGGACTAGTTTGATGAAAGCAAACTTAATAATAAATACAAATCATGGACTGAAAAATTTTCTATTTGTTTCCATGGAAATTTTACTAGTACATAAAAATTCAACATTTCAACCATATCAACAAAAATGTTGAAGAACCAAACTGAAAATTAAGAGCAGAGAAACGTGTGCATTCAAATACACAGCTTGTTTAAATATTAAAGAAAACATTTTCAGCTGTACAATATTAATAGATGGTTAAAAACATACTTCTCATTCATTCATCTAGTCAACAATATGTTATTATTAAACCAATAAATGTACCATAGTAAGATGAAACTCATAATTTTCCATGTTCATTTGTTTACCGAAAAATAATTATCCCTTATGGCACCTGAACATTCCCAAGATTATATGCTATCCCATTTAATGCCATATTTCTATATGACTAATTCTATAGAATTTTAAATTTTCCAATGATATTATTAATAATAATAGTAATGATAATGCATTTTATATGGATAGGGCTTAAATCTACAGAATTTTTTAAATATGATTTTAAAGACCATGAAATACGGGCCTAGTAACTAGTTCTTTTGTTGGCATACAAATCACCAGTGCAGATGTGAATTAAACTTGAAACATACTGTTAAATTATCAAATGGATTTGAATTGGGCAGTAATAAGTCTGTACTTTGAAACTCTAGATACTGCAAAATTTTATGTTTTCTGCCAGTTCTAGTTACCTTTCTGGAGATAATGATGCTTTTGTGTCTTTCATGAGCTAGAGACTACTTTAAAACACATGTGGAAAAGCCACTCAGGGACCCTGGCCATACAATTGAGTTGGAGTAAAATGACTCACCCACCTTTCACAGTGCCCTCTTATTCCACATTAAACACTCTGCTCAGGTTTTGCAGATCTCTTCGATTATGTGCATGGAAAAGGCAGTGAGCTATCTTTTCTATTTTAAAACAAACTTTTTAAGTAACAGTACTACAAGAAGTAGGAACTGGGGCTGAAGATGAATTTCTACTTACAGAGGAATGCATGGGTATCCTTTCTCAACTATTTCATCAATATCTTGGAGTTTTCACTAAACATATCTATCTTTAAGTTTTATTTTCTTATCTTTTTTTTGTTTTTGTTTTGATTATTACAAGTTTTATTTATTATTTTTTTAATGTTTTTTTATTATATGATGTTAGTCACCATACAGTACACCCCCGGTTTCCGATGTAAAGTTCGATGATTCATTAGTTGCGTATAACACCCAGTGCACCATGCAATACGTGCCCTCCTTACTACCCATCACCGGTCTATCCCATTCCCCCACCCCCCTCCCCTCTGAGGCCCTCAGTTTGTTTCTCATAGTCCGTAGTCTCTCATGTTTTATTTTCTTATCTTAGCTGGTCCAACAAGTTTTTAACCTTAATATCCAATCGAATGGTTCTTTTAATTTTTCATACTTTTGCAATTTTCTACTATGTTGACATATCAGGGACTTCTTCTGTAGTTCTAAAATTCATGAAGCACTAAAAACTAAAATATTTTAATAACTCATTTGGAAGCAAAACCTGACCCGACTGACATGAATTTTATGGGGTTTATTTATTGTGAATATTTATTTGTTTTGCTTCAGAATAATATATTGTGAGACACTGTCTTGGAACCTGCTGATGAATGCTACATAATATACCATATATACCTTTTAATAACCTTAAGGTCTGCAAATTCAATATTCTGTACACACATGGTCCTAACAGTTTGAATGAAAGTTTATGGAACTTTACTGTTTATTCCCTAACTTTTTATCCCCATAATTACTTAAGCTAAAAATCTTTATCTTTCTTCTCTTGTGAGTCTGTTTTTACTGATTACACTTTCTATGTCCCCACTGGCATCATTTCCTGCAATGGCTCGACTTCTGGTGGCTCCCCCCCGCCCCATGTTTGTGTTAGCTGCTGCAGCATAGCTAACACAGAACTTAGTGGTTTAAAGCAGCCATCACTTAACATCATGCATATATGTGCAAGTTGGCCAGGCACTCAGTGGACCCTCCCTGGTCTCTGCTCCTCATGGAACTCTGCAAGCAGGCTGAGGATGCACAGATTGTGCCTGCAGTGAATGGAGCAACTCCGTTTCCAGGTGCTTCCTCCTCCTCCTGGAACCAGCAGGTGAGCTGCCTATGTTCTTTTCATGGTGAGGCAGAGCTTCCAAAGAGCAAAGAATTAGAGAAAAACTAGAAGGATGGAGGAAGTGGGAATAGGGAGGAGAAGAAAGTAGAAATTATAGGAGCCAATGATGATCTGATAGATATTTTTATGATAAATTTCTGCTTTTTTGGTCCCTCCCATCTACCATTATATCCCTTTGAGTATAGAGGAGATCATAATGGCTTATGGCCTCATGTTATGAGATTAAAAGCACTGAAAATTGGAACATAAATAAAAACTGAAGAATAAACTATCTTATTTCATTATAACCAATCCCTACCTTTGGAAATTAAGAAATAATGAGATTTTTACCACTTAACAAAATATTTCCCAACATGACCATTGTGAAGATTACTCCAAGTTTACATACTGGAAATACATTTTTCTTTAAAATACTTCCAAGAAGTAAACAAGTATTGATTGCTTTCTGAGAGTTAACTGTATATTGCATACAAATTTGATTTAAGAGCACAGTTATTGAATATATGAGAAAAAAAAAAAACCCTTTGGGTGCCCAGGTGGTTCAGTCAGTCAGGTGAGCCTCCAACTCTTGACTTCGGCTAGGCCATGATCTCAGGGTCGTGAGACTGAGCCCCCAGCCGGGCTCTGCACTGGGCTTGGAACCTGCTTGGGATTAATTCTCTCCCTCTTCCTCTGCTCTCCCCTCCACTCACATGTAAACACACACTCACCCTCTCTCTGCCGCTTAAAAATATATATATTATTAAAAAATCCCTCTATTTTAGGGGCGCCTGGGTGGCACAGCGGTTAAGCGTCTGCCTTCAGCTCAGGGCGTGATCCCGGCGTTATGGGATGGAGCCCCACATCAGGCTCCTCAGCTATGAGCCTGCTTCTTCCTCTCCCACTCCCCCTGCTTGTGTTCCCTCTCTCGCTGGCTGTCTCTATCTCTGTCTAATAAATAAAAAAAAATCTTTAAAAAAAAAA
>NC_048218.1:21311906-21317476 GCF_002007445.2 Ailuropoda melanoleuca
TATTTATAATTGTAATAGGAATAAAATGAAAATTAAGTAATCAATTCTACCATCATTATACACTGCAGTTGTGTCTACAAAAGTTGTCAGTCATTCAGGAGTTTTGTTTTAGGTGAGAGCAGCTAGTCCATTTTTGGCCAACATATAAAGATGTTAAGGGGTGTCTGGGTGGCTCAGTCAGTTAAGCACCCAAGTTATGATTTTGACTGAGGTCATGATCTCAGGGTCATGAGATTGAGCCCCAAGTTGGGCTCCATGCTGAGCGTGGAGTCTGCTTAAGATTCTTTCCCTCTCCTTCTCCCTCTGTCCCTCCCCACTTACCGTATTCTCTCTCTTAAAAAAAAAATACATTAAGAATTATGTAAGGAAAAGAATATTCTTTCTATATGAATATTTTTATACGTTATAGATAAAGCTTCTCCATAGCAAAAAAAAAAAAAAAAGAAGGAAAACTGGCTGATTTTTCAGTAATTAAATTGGCACTTCTGATAGTTTTCTTTGTAATGTAAAATTGTAGTATTAATTCAGAGAGGCATCAGGTGTTTGAGCCTCTGATCTGGAACAGTAGGTAAGATTTAAAATGCAGTTAGGTAATTGTGCAGATATTTTTCATTTAGGACACATGGATTACTCATTTCCACAAAATGGCAAGATAATTAAGAATAATTATATAAAGACAATTTTATATAAATGGGCTTAACATAGAGTATAGCCTTGGGGGCTGCTATAAATAATGGGTCTGCTATTAGGTTAATCACAGTGAAACATGACGATCAATTTTTGTTTTCACCATCTTTTCAGAAGAAAATCACAAGTAATCCTTTTTCCTAATAATTTCCCTTCTTATTTTCTTTTCCACTTGAAACAGCAAAAATTGCTACCAGAAAACCTGTAATAATTGTCAAATTTGATATTAAAATTTTATTATGAACTTTTTTTGAGTTTGCAAATGTTATTGCACCATAAACATTACGTGTGCATGTTTGAACCATTTTCTATTAGAAACACCACTAAAATATTTATGAATTAAAAAAAATATATCCGTATCAGTCATTGTGAAATAATGTATATAAAATTAAAGGTGCTATTTTCTGGTATGAATTGTAACAGACTGATGGATATATGAATGAGTATTTACAATTACCTTTCCTCAGTAACTTCCTTTTCCCTTAACTGAAGGCCTGAGTCTACAAAAATCTGGAACAGACCGGATTGCCAGGGAAATGAGGAAACAAAGAAAGGCACAAGAGCTCAGGGAATGTGTTTAAGGCTCCAGCACAGCTCTGATCCCTCAGAAAGCATTCCGTGACCTGGAAATTTGGTTTCACTTACATTGTGCTTATTCTGCAGAAGCTAAAAGTGAAAAATAGTAAAGACAATTTGAGGGCGCCTGCTTGGCTCAGTTGGTTAAGTGTCTGCCTACAGCTCAGGTAATGACAGCAAGGTCCCGGGGATCTAGTCCCACATCAGGCTCCCTGCTCAGCAGGGAGGGAGAGTCTGCCTCTCCCTCTCCCTCTGCCCTTCTCCCCTGCTCATGCACACTCCCTTTGTTTTGCTCTCAGATAAATAAATAAAACCTTAAAAAAAATTGGGATGTAACTAAAGAAGTTTATTAACTTTTCAAATATCTTATTTTTTCTGTAATTTAATTTTTGAAAATTTAATTTTTGAAAAGACATTATTATTTGCTATAGTGTTTTCCTCTGGCTTCTAGGGTATATAAAAAACTGAACAATAAACTGAGAGTTAGCATCTAAAGATGCTAACATCTTCACAAATGCACAGTGATGGGAGGAGGAAATACCTATCATCCAGCATGTGATGTCTTCTTGTCTCGTTTGAGAAACTGGGATGTGGTGGTCACCATTTGTGAGTCTCTTCATCATAAATAACAGTTTGGTGCAAAATCTCAGAGATTCCAATTTATTTCTTAAGGATATAGATCAGCAACTATGGACAAGGAAAGATGATTTTAACAACTTGGCAAATCTTCTTATGTTTTAAATGTTATCATGTCAATTATTTATTTCCTACTTTTTCACAATGATTAACAAAAATACTCAATTAAATCAATCTGGACACTTCTTTCCTTCAAATACCAGCAAATAGCAGCTGGAAGTCTTGGGCCTAAAAAACACCAAGAATTGGGCAACAGCAGCTCTCAGGGGGAAATGGCCAACAGCTGAGACTTCACAGCCACTGCAAAGACAGTATGGATCTATAGGCAGGAGCTTGAGCTCCAGAGAGGCTGTGGGCCCAAGGAGGCCCTTCCCAGTGCCCTGTGAACTATCTCTGCCATTCTGGACAGGTGCCCAGGACTCAAACCCTTCCTCTCTCACTAGCAAGCAAATGATTGAGAATAGTTTTTCAGTACAGAAAACCATTAAAAGGAGGGAAGGAAGGAAGGAAGGAAGGAAGGAAGGAAGGAAGGAAGGAAGGAAGGAAGGAAGGGAGGGAGGGAGGGAGGGAGGGAGGAAGGGAGGAAGAAAGAGGGACACCAATGTCATAATTAATCATGAATGTCCTGTGGTCAATGTGTTAGGACTCAAGAGTTGCAAGCTCCTTGCCCTGAGGGTAAGCCACTTCATTTTTTTGTAACTCAATTTTCTCATTTTAACTGAGGCAACTAGATTATCTCTACACTTTTTGAATTTGAATATTCTCTATAATCCTTTAGTTCTAGTGCCAACACTGCACTTCCCTATGTAGCCTCAAGTCTTGTCGTCATTACTACATAATATTATTGTGGGCTTCTCTAGAGAAGGAACTTTTCTCATGAAAGTTCAGAATTCTTGGACCTTAGGTCTCTAATACAGCACGTGGAAATCTCTTCGTGGATTTCCGTCATCATACACATATTGACTGCTGGCAAATTTAACCCAATGAAGTTGCAAGAATACACAAACACACAGGAAACATTTTAAATAGCACCTCCAACTGTCCAGATTTGTCCTCCATGAGAAATTACCCTGAGTGAGTATGAGATAGAATATGGAAATTTTCTCTTCTCTCTGTTATTTATTTAGGCCTCATGACATAAAATATTTATGGAGCGCCACATATTCTAGCTACTTGAGATCATTGTTGAACCAAATAAAGATTCCCTGCGTTGGGGAGCTTATGTTCTAGTGGAAAGAAACACAAAATAAATAGCAAACCTAATAAGTAAATTGTGTAACTTATTATAATTGACAAATGCTATTGAAAATGGGGAAAGTGGAGTAGAATGAGAAGAGATCTGAAGCAAGGTAGTGTCATTAGAGAGCAAGTTAGGACATTAAATTAGTTGTTTAGGTGGACCCATTTGAGAAAGTGTAATCTGAAAAAAGACATAAAGGAGGTGGAGGGATTAGCTAATAATATACTTCCATATAAAGGAAATTTTTTTTGTAGTTTCAAGTTTTTATTTAAATGCCAGTTAGTTAACTAACATATGCTGTAATATTAATTTCAGGAGTAGAATTAAGTGATTCATCACTTACATATAAAACCCAGTGCTCATCACAAGTGCCCTCCTTAATCCCCATCACCCATTGAACCCATCCCCTGCCCACCTCCCCTCCAGCAACCCTCAGTTTGTTCCCTGTAGTTGAGTTTTCTTCTTGGTTTGCCTCTCCCTCTTTTTATTCCCCTATGTTCATCTATTTCATTTCTTAAATTCCACATATGAGTTTAACCTTATGGTGTTTGTCTTTCTCTGACTGACTTATTTCATTTAGCATAATTCCCTCTATTTCCATCCATGTCATTGCAAATGGCAAGATTTCATTCTTTTAGATAGAAAAGTATTATGCAGCACACACACACACACACACACACACACACACACACCCATTACACATTCTTTATCCATTTGTCAGTCAATGAACATTTGGGCTCTTTCCATAATTTGGCTATTGTTGATAATGCTGCTATAAACATTGGGGTGCACGTGTCCCTTCAAATCAGTATTTTTGTATTCTTTGGGTAAATACCTAATAGTGTAATTGCTGGGTCCTGGGGTATTTCTATTTTTAACTTTCTGAGGAACCTCCATACTGTTTTCCAGAGTGGCTGCCTCAGTTTGCATTCCCAACAGTGTAAGAAGGTTCCCTTTCTCCACATCCTTGCCAACACCTGTTGTTTCCCGACTTTTTAATTTTAGCCCCTCAGACAGGTGTGAGGTGGTACCTCATTGTACTTTTGATTTGTATTTCCCGGATGATGAGTGATGCTGAGCATCTTTTCATATGTCTGTTGACCGTCTGTGTGTCTTCTTAGGAAAAATGTCTATTCATGTCTTCTGCCCATTTTTAATTGGATTATTTATTTTTTGGTTGTTTCATTTTATAAGTTCTTTATGTATTTTGGATACTAACCCTTTATCAGATATGCCATTTGCAAATATCTTCTGTCATTCCAAAGGTTGTCTTTCAGTTTTGCTGATTGGTTCCTCTTTGCTTTTGTCTCCTTTGCCTCCAAACATAAATGAAATAGAAATAGATATGATTTGAAGTGGTACCAAAATTTTTAAGCTCAAATTATCCCACTGCCCTCAAACCGATGAATAACCCAAACAAGTGGTCATGTGGAGGTCAAAGGGCACTGACTTGAGACCCGTTCCCATCAAAAACAGCTCCTGGCCAGATTTATTTTGCTATGATGTCAACATACCCAGCAGTCTTCTCTCTCTCTCTTTTTTAACATACTTTATTTTCTTATTTTTATACATATTTTTAAATTTATTATAATTTCAGTATAACTAATTAATATAAGGTGTTATATTAGTTTTTGTGTACAATATAGTGATTTCACAATTGTATTCATTACTCATTGCTCATCACTGTAAGTATACTCTTAATCCCCTTCACCTAGTTAACAATTGGTGTTGGGAAAACTGAACGACTACATGCAAAAGAATGAAACTGGACAACTTTCTTATACCATACTCGAAAATAAATGTGAAATGAATTAAGGACTTAAATGTGAGATCTGAAACCATAAAAATCCTAGAAGAGAGCATAGGCAGTAATTTCTGTGACATTGGCCCTAGCAACATTTTTTAGATATGTTTCCTGAGGCAAGGGAAGCAAAAGCAAAAATAAACTATTCAGAATAACATGGTCTTCTCTTAAAACCTAATGAGCTGGGAAAAGGCTTTCCCCCTTCAGTCCTGGTGAATGGTCAGCTGTGGAAACAGGGCCCCTGACCCCTGGCCAGGCCCAACATCAGCTCCTACCCCCAGAAGAGGTGGCTCACATAGATCTCCCTTGAAAGAAAAGAGAGATTTGCAGGAGTTCCTGCTTTAGTTCTTGCTGCCTCCCACAAGGACAGAACTCTGCCAACAGCTTCCTGAAGGTGGTACACATGTGGTGGGTTTCCATGTGTCTACAGTGGGTGGCATGCTTCCACAGGAGCCATGTGGCTCCAGTGAGAACAAGCGGAGTGCAGAAGGGGAAGGGGAAGCCCACCTCCACCTCCTAACACAAGATGAATCTGCTGGGGCATCACACCTTCTACCAAGGCCTCCAGGAAGCCAGACAGAGCTAGGCAGTAAAATTTGAAAATATATATATATATATATATATATA